>NC_143152.1:2331516-2631516 GCF_041381405.1 Jatropha curcas | reverse complement strand
TTAATTTTTTATAAAATGCTATCTAAATATGTAAAAGCTAGTTTAAATGCTATATTACCGAACATTATAAAAAATAGCTGTAACACCCGCAGCCCAATCCCGAAAGACCCGACGGTGGATGCCACATTCGGTGCCGGAGGCACCTTCCTAACCGACATATAAATCATACAACCATATTATGAATTAGAAGTGACTTAGTATTCACAAGTTTAGCAAGTAATAATATTTTGTTTTGAAAATGATTTGGGAGAGTCCTACAGAAAAACTGCAAGAGTTTTCCCTAAAAATAAAAGTTGCCAAACATATGAATACAAAGCACTCCCAAATTCAAACTCCAAACCCCATCAAACTCCAATAACAACACAATAGCACTTCTATAATTTCATAACTACATAATTCCTCAATAACATTTTAATATTCGTCACTTAAATACATTCATTATATACATATATATAATATTTTATATCCAAACATTAAATAAAATAATACCATATAAGATTCGAAAATTTTTGGGGCGTTACGATAGCGTTTAACGTTTTAATAAAGCTACTTAAAAAGTTGTTGCTGAATATAGCCTAAATGGAATCAATAATCATCGCATCACAATCATTAACTAAAGAGCCAAAATAAGATATAAGGTTTGTTCGGCAAAATTATTAATTGTTTTAACAGTGTTTAGTTGTTAGTTATTTTAGTGGTTTTTTGTGAAACGCTAAAAGTTAAACATTACATGAGTTAACTTTTCACAAAACATTACCTTAACATTTAAAAGTTAGTTTAAACGCTGTGTTACTGAATACTATGAAAAATAACAGTTGAGTTAACTTTTCACAAAATATTACCTTAACATTTAAAAGTTAGTTCAAATGCTATATTACCAAATATTATAAAAGTAGCATTTAGTATTTTGACCAAAACTATATAAAAAACTAAAAAATTATTATCGAATACAACCATATTTGGAATGTTACCATTCACGGTCTACACCAATAATATATAATCAATCTCAACCTCAAAAATGGAAATGGAAGTTAAAACCCATATATATCACGTCATCAAATAAATACATTTAAAATTGAATAAAAAAATCTATATAAAAATAAATAAAGATACATTTTTTAAGATTATGTAATCAGGATTACAAACCTTCTTTGAATAGAAGGAAAAAAAAAAAAGTTTAAAAAGCATAATTATGAAAACTTTTTAGGGTAATAATGAGAAAATAAAAAGGGAGAATTAGAACGTTAGCTGAATGTCTTAGTCATTTGAATGTATTAGATACATATAAAAAAATTTAAAAATCTATAAAAAAAATGAAAAGACATAAAGATTGACTAATTATTAAATAAATCTTACCCAATAAGAAAGTTCAAAGTGGAAATGAATGACCGCAAGTAAATGATACACCCAAATTAGTCAACTAACCGAGCCGCCTATGATGAAAACATAGCTTTGTGACAAAATTTTTTTATAACCTCGGGTTCCTTAGCGTGGCATACCAACCAAGCACCCCATGGCCCCATGATGATACCAAATTAGTGGTCACAACATGTCCCTAAACATAACTTGGAAGGAACATTATTGAATCAATGCAAATCTCCAAGATGTTTAAATTTCATTATCAAGACACATTATGAAATTGAAAATTTCTACCTCTCCTAAAATGGTAAATTGAGGTTATGATAAAATTATAATTATGAGAAGAGCAGCATATATTTGTTAGGTGTTGAGGTTGGAGTCAAGATTTATTTCAATTTATTTGGTTGATTTGATTATTTTTGATACTTCGATTAATTATGTCTGATTTTTCAATGCAATCGGCGAAGTTGATATTTTCAGAATCTATTTGGATAAATTAATTTTGATTTAGCTCATTATTTAAAAAAGATGATAAATTGATTTAATTGAGAGATAAAATTTTGTAAAAAAATCAGAAAGCAAGAGACTATAATTTTCTTCTTACATTATAATAGTTCAACTAAAAAATGCTAGCATTTGAATGTAAAATGGTTAAAAACTTTTAGCTAGACTGCTCAGCACCTAGCCAAAATGTGTTTTTCAAGTTAATTCGAGTTTTGGGTTTGGACCTATTAATGATAAAAAGTTAATACTAACAAATTATTTAACTAGCTTTCTACCTTTATATGCTTTTTATGGATATGATATTTATTCGATATAGAATTTTTAATAAGATTTTTTTGACTATTTTTAGATGGTCAATTATATCAAAATGAATTATCGATTTTGCTATTGTAGCAAAAGAGATAAAGTGGAAGAAGCTGATGATTAAATTGAATTTTGTTGGAGATAGGTGAGATAGTGGCACCGAAGGAAGGAGATAAGACAATACTTTGGTTTTCCTTCTATTCTATTAAGGACAGTTATAAAAAGGAAAAAAAGAAAAAAAAAGCTGAAAATTTCGCTTTCTATTTTTCATTCCCAAACTTGAGAGAATGAATCCTAATTTGGTGTTAATCAAATTAATCTCAATAAAGGCCAAAACGATTATTTCTTGTTGAATGTTCATGTGAATCAACGAGCTAGGCTATTGTTTCTCCATGTGAAATGATGATTTAGCAAGTAAATGGGTCTCATTTCATCTCTTTTCAGTAATTTGGCGAGCCAAATTAGTTTCCTTCGTTCAGATGCTAAAATAAAAAAAGTTGAAAAATTTACAAACTGATAATATAATTCACGGGGAAACAATTTATTTAGGAGAAATAATTCAACTTACTGAATTAATTTTATTCTGGTAAACCTTTTAATGAAATTATTTAGTTTAAATAGCATTCCATGTAATTGAATTATTAGTTTACAAATGACGTGAAAGATAGTTCATTTTAAGAATTTCTCCGTTGAATCAGGCTTTTACATAAAAAGGTTTGAACGGCTCTTCCGAACTCGTGCAAATCTAGAGGTTAGCAACTGGTCGGTTCAGTTTGAAGCGAATCAAGACAAAAAATGCAAACCGAAAATTTTTTTACGACAGGCCAAATTGAAATCGATGTTTGAACCAATTGACTCGAACTGAACTAATTGGTTCCGCCGACTTTAGTTGGTTTTTGTTCAGGATCATATGATCTTTTTCTATCAGATAGGAAGGGCTGTTGCACAGTTTGATTTAAATTAACTGATAAATTTCTATGAAATTTAAATTGAAAAATAAATTTAATTCAAACCGAATAAAATGATAAATCGAATCTCGCTTAAGTAGTTGATGAAATTAAAATAAGTTGGTTTGGTGGTTTTGCACACACCTGCGCCTATCCTAAAGTTGGTTGAATTTAACAAATTAAATAATTTGGTGAGACCAGCCAATCAATTGTCTATTGTCTCGTCTAAAAAGGATTAAACGCCATATTCCAAATTCCCTGCAAGCCAAAGGGCCAAGGCAATAACCAATCAAATTATTAAATAGCTTCAAAAGCTCTCGACTTCTCGTGATAAAATAACGAAAAATTGAAAATTATTATTATTATAATTTTAATAGTAATATTCTGACGAATTTACAAATGTCTTTAGCCCAAGGAAAGCAGGTTCCCCAGGCATTGCCACCTCCACCTTCTCTTCTTCCCTACTCCATTACAGATGTCTGGTCCTTTCACTTCACAAACAAAGCAATAACTGTCAAGAGTTCCTCAGTCTCTCTCTCTCTGTCTTTCTCTTAATCTCTAGGCCTTGCAGAGTTTTGAGAGGAAAGTGAAGAGAAGGAGATAACTGTAGACGATCAGATATGGGGAATTCTCGGCGCCAGTTGAAGGCCATGCTTCGCAAAAATTGGCTTCTCAAAATTCGTCATCCTTTTGTTACTGCTGCGGAGGTCTTTTTTCTATCCATTTATTATTATAATTTAATACAGTTATGGTGTAATTTCAAATCCTTGACCACCAAAGTTTCATTCTCTAGTTTCTTGAATTTTGGTCTCTGTTTCAGCTTTTAATTTCTCACTTGAATATTGATTTTTCATTTCTTTTGTTTAATTGGTTTGTATCTGTAGGCTTTTTGTTGATAATAAGTTTCCTTTCTTAAAGGTTCTGTTATTAGCAATGGATGAATTTGCTTTCCTTTTGCTTGTTGAATTGACTATTGAAGGATGAGCAAGAAAATAATGAAGTTTCTTTGTTTTTTTCAGATTTTGCTTCCTACGATTGTCATGTTACTGTTGATAGCTGTAAGGACACGAGTTGATACACAAATTCACCCTGCTCAACCGTAAGTCACCATTGCTCTTCACCAAGTCGAAGTCAATATTGGCTTATTAAATAGACTGATATTTGTGAAGAAATCCAAATGGTTTCATGATTGCTTCCTTGTAATTAGATGTTTATGACATTGCGGGAGGTAAATGACACTGTGGTTTTATTGGTTTATTCTCCAGGTATATACGGGAAGATATGTTTGTGGAAATAGGGAAAGGAATATCCCCGAATTTTCAACAAGTTCTAGAAGTATTGTTGGCAGAGGGAGAGGTTTTGGCTTTTGCACCAGATACAGAACAAACTAGGATGATGATCAACCTCATGTCGATGAAGTTTCCTTTAATTAAGGTACCTATTGATCATCTTTTTCTGAGATTCAAGTTTTTTATACTTTTTAATCCTGGTTTGTCTATTGTCTACATTGCTTTAACTCCTTTTGATATGAATATGTGTGTTCAATTTTATGCTTGTGATATAACTTTCTATTCTTTGTTCTCTAGTCTAGTTTTAAGCTTATAACTTCTTCTGTTGCCCATCAATTATGAGATTTGTCAAACTTAATGTAGCATGACTTAAATTAGACCCGTTTGATCTAGAAATATCTTGTACATTGATACATTATTCAGATAGGGATCTTATATGGAGAGTATTTCTTGCTCTGTTTAATATATTGATAAAAAACTAAAGTATGAGGTTGTCATTTGCAAAATTTTCGTATTTTAAGGAAAAAAAAGTATGAAAGTTGAATAGGGGATTTAAAACATTCTAAATTTCACACTGATAAATGAAGGTGATTTTGTTGATGAGTTACTTGAAAAGAAGTTGTGCATATGTGGCAATGTAGTTTTTAGCATTGTTTTATTGTGTTTGTAAATCATGTATGATCATTTCATTTTTCCGGGGAATATGCGATTTGATTGAAGATTCACTTAAAGTGATGTTAATATAATATTTGGTAATGGGTGTTACATATTGGTTTTTTCAATTTCCATTTAGGGAAGGAACAAGAAAAGGAAAATTTTATCAATTGTAAGCTTTTATATGGTCGGAGAGTTAGTATCAGATATAAGTAGTAAGGATGAGGAAGAATTAGAGCATTAAGGGGGTCTATTTGTCATGATCGTTACAGCTTTTTTCGAGAAAAACATTTGTCTACAATATTTTAATTAGGAGATTGATAATTATTTTAAGATGATTTTCAGATGTTTTAGTCATAATGACCCCAAAACTGTTAATAAGTTTACAGCTGTTTTAACATCATCTGAAATTATGCATTGTTGTTGTCATCTTTATATTAGTTAGGACAAATCCTAATTCTATACTGAAAAATATTCCTAATTAGCTTAGACTCCTAGACTGAATAGTATTCCTATTTAGCTAAATCCTAAATAAAGAAGGAAAACTTAAATTATTTCTTGATTAATTAACATTCTTTAAATAAAGAAGGAAACTAAAAGAAAACTTCTTAATTAGTCTTGGATGCTCCTGCATCACATAACCTTCGAGTCAAGTGGGTGGTGAAAGAGGGTTGAAACAAATATTTTAAACAACCCTAGTTGCTACTATACTATTGCATTATTGGTCGGCATCCATATACTTAAGGGGAGAAATGTGAAAAAATGAAAATTGTAAAAGTTACGTTTAACACTGTCGTTAACTTTTCATTCTCTTGGGTGGGGCGTGGTTGAGTGGATCATTGTATTTTCAACAGGATGCTTTCTCTCTGTGTCCTAGGCTCTAATACTTTTCTCTTTTACTTGGTGAAATTTCTGGTTGCCAAAATTCTACACTTACTTTGTCAAATGAACAATTAATAGCTAATATTATTATACATTGTTATTATTGTTGCTGTTGTTTTGCTATTATTTATTTATTTATGACCCATGAACGTCTTGGATTTGCTTTCTTCTATCAGCAAGTTTCTAGAGTCTACAAAGATGAACTTGAGTTGGAAACCTATATAAGCTCAGATCTCTATGGTGGCTGCAATAGAGTCAAGTAAGTCACATTTCTTGGTATTGAAAAGGAGAAGTTCTTTTGTTGTGTTCCTGAATGATGATGTTGATCAATTTTCAGCTAATTGAGGAATTTTGAACAGCCAACTGCAAAAAGGAACCTTGATGAAACTTTTAAGAACCTAAAAAGAACCAAGCTGCTTGTTAACTTGCGAACAACTTGACTTTGAGTTGCTAAAAGTTTGTTCATATAGTAAAAGTAAGTTTGGTAATTACTAAACTTACTTCATTACTTAACAAATTGGAAAACCCTTTCCTGATGCTTTTCTCAAATTAATTTTCCATGGTTGAGAAACATATGAGATTGATATATCGCATAATTGCGTCTAGCTTGCTTGTAGAGGATGGGAGACAAATGAACAAAAGAAGGAAAAATTAAAGATGATTCAAAAAAATTGAAGACATGAAACTAAGCACAGAAGCAAATAAATGAGACATGAAAATTCAGGCTACTGCATTTTTTCATTTTCAAAAGCAAACGTTTGTTAGTCGGAAGATAAAAGGCTACAATGCCAATCAAGGTAGGAAGTTTTGTTCTAAACTTACATAATAGGAATATGATTCTACAATGATGAGTTCTAGCAAAATCTTCCTACTCTAGAATTGCTGACATTGGACTGAGAATGTCTTTTTTGGTTTAACCTAGCAGCACGCTACTATGATTTTTGTTGCATGGTTGAGTTGAGTGTCATAATGGGCCACATGGCTGATTGAAGCATGGCCAACTGAAACCACACTCGCTCGCAGCTTTGCTATTGAAGAAGATGGCCTTATGCTGGTCAATTAAGCAGCCATTTTGGCATGCATGATCGAACACATGCCAAAATTGATGCTTTCAGCGAAATGTGATGGTACCTCATAGGACAATATCCATCTGTGGAACATCTTGAACTTAATGACGATTAAGTCATATTAAGCCATGAAGTCTATCAACCTATGAACTCAATGGTTTTATACTTTTTGCTTTAATAGCCACTACATTATTTTAGTGGTTGCTCACTTGCACTTCTCTTTTGATCAAGGTCATACTCCGCTGTGCATGCACCGTCCTTATTCTTGAGGTTGCACAGTTAATATTTAATATAAGTCATAAGTCATTGAACATTTTTAAAATAAATTCTTTGTGCATAATATTGATTATGACATGCATCAACCACAGTAACCAAAGGACCACAAAGCAACAACCACAAATTTTTAACTTGGGTTATTGTGATCCAGGAATGGTTATTTTCGGCTGTACACTCTTCATGGAAAGTCATTAGAACACTCAAATTGTTTGAATTGGAGTATTGAATATTTACTTATATGGTAATCTTCCTATTTCAGGAACCATAAGTTCAAATAAAGACGAATATTTCGTATGATACTTTGGTACTGTTGCATGGATTAGATATATGTTATGGATTGGAAATTGATGAAAATTGTCTAGCCTTACATAATTTGTTAATCTTGTGGATAGTGGCGGACCCAGCCCAAAGAGTTTGGATGCGGCCAATACCTAATTTTGCATTATGAGGGAAGCCAAACTAAAATATTTTATTTTTCCAATTCTTTACAAAACATTTAAAATATTTTTTTATTTTTTTATTTTTTTTGTAACGGCCCCCTGTTGGGCCCTATGTGCTTCTGCCCCTACTTGTGGATAACCTGTGTCCTTTGCAATAAGGAACGCCACCTAAGCTTCTGCTAGCTTCAGTTTAGCTGAAGTTTGATCTAAATGTAAACGAACCAAGCTTGAAATTTGTAACGCTTGAATTGATTTGAAAACAGTTATATCTCCTATTTGAGTTCTGAGGTCAACTGCCTCGGGAATTTGAAAAAAACTTAGTTTCTGTTTTCATATTCAAATGAAGACCATCATCTTCACCCTAGTAATTCTATTCCTGTTATTTCTTGATTCTACTTCTCTTAGCATAACCCAGAATGATTTGTGTTATGTGCAGCTTACAAGGCTGACAATTGATGCTAGATTTTGGGAGCAAAATAACAGAAATAAAGCAGTTGATGTGTGCAGAATAGTTAAGAGTTAAGACAATGTGAACAGCCTAAACTTCCTTTTGGCATCAAACCCAAGTTTCCAAAGGCATTATGCCTAAAATGGAACTGCACCACAAAACTCAAAAGAGCTAAATTGCTATAATTTCATCAACTTGGAAAACTGAATGATAAACATTACTGGAAATGTATCTAGAGACCCAAAATAATCTGAAAGGTTAAACTTGTCCTAATCCTCAAAGGATGTGGACTTCTAAGGTTAAACTAACACTACTATCCTAGGAAAGAAGGACTCCAATTAAGACTTCAATATTTTGACTGGCTTTCCAGCAAAGTAAAAATTACACCCTTGAGACTAAGTATTGAACTAACAGCTAATTTACTTTAACGGACATATAAATATGTCCTTAGAACAACTAGAAAGTATACTATAATATCTCAAATACATCCTATATATTATCTAGACCATAATTATGAGTTTCTTGAGTCTCTGAACTTATTCTTCTTAATTTTCTTGTCCATCTGCGTCTGTAGGTTATATTTATTGGTTCTGCTTCCCCCCCACATGGTTTCCCTTGTGCTGCAAAATTGATGCATGTTTTAAATGTGGTTTATCATATGTGAGCACTTTAGAACGTCGCACTGTTTCTAATAGTTTTTTTCCTGTGCATGTAATATCAGTATGCTGCACAAGGTTTTATAATTTTCTAGAATGATGTAAAACAAGCGCAGGATTTTTTGTAGAGTAATTATGCTGTTGGATGATGTAAGCCTTCATTCGTGTCTCTATCTTACAGAAGTCGCATGTAGCTGCTTACTAGAAATATGAACAACTTTTTTTTTCATTATTGGTATTAGAATCTATTGAATTTCATGAGATCTGGAAACTTTGTTTTTAGGACACAACATTGATAAACTTAATGGATCTTTGTTCTTTTTGTTTAGGAATTGTTCAAATCCAAAAATCAAAGGAGCTGTTGTATTTCATGATCAAGGACCTCAATTATTTGATTATAGCATACGTCTTAATCACACATGGGCATTCTCAGGGTTTCCTGATGTTAAAACCATCATGGACGTAAATGGCCCTTACCTAAATGACTTGGAATTGGGTGTTAGTCCTATACCAACAATGCAATACAGCTTCAGCGGATTTTTCACTGTATGATTTCCTAGTTTTTGCCACATCATTCTGTTTCTTATTTCATATTTTATTTGGCTTATGAAGCAATTTCTGCTTATATATAAGTGTGCATATGCGTTAGATGGTTGTAGTGCTCCTTGAATTCAGTTCCTCAAACTTTCAGGTTTAAATATTTTCAATTAAGACTTGCTAAATTCTTGTGCTCATCAGTTATTTTAAATTATCTGATTTGATCTCTCTATCTGTCTCTCTCTCTCTCTCTCTCTCTCTCTCTCATCTTTTGTGATTGAATTTCTGGTGGAATTTTTTGCATCAGAATCAATGGCGAGACCAAAATTTAGTTGTTGCTACTTTTAAAATGGTAGCCATGTTCTAAAAATACTTTCTTGTTGATGATGTGGCCATTAGTATTTATATTTTTAATTCAATTATCACCCCATTATGCTCAGATGGGAATTAGATTTGAGTTTACTATTGAGTTTAATGCAATATGTAATGCTTTCACTTTCTGCAGCTTCAGCAGGCAATGGATTCATTCATAATATTTTCTGCTCAGCAAACCGAGACTAAAACTGCTAGTGAATTTATAGAGCTTCCATCTTCTAATTCACCTGCTACCCCTTCATTACTCAAGCTGCCATGGAAGCAATTTAGCCCTTCAAAAATTAGAATTGCTCCCTTTCCAACACGTGAATACATTGACGATGAGTTCCAGTCCATCATTAAGAGTGTCATGGGAGTATTGTATGTATTTGTTTTTTCCCTCAAATGTTTCAGTTTTGTCTTACTGTACTTGCTGCTACATTTTTTTTCCTTGTGACAAATTCCTTTGGTTTACTTATCTCTGAGCAGGTACCTGTTGGGATTTCTCTACCCAATCTCTCGCCTTATCAGCTACTCTGTGTTCGAGAAGGTTTGGTAATGACTGATTGTTGGCATAAACCTTAATATGGAATATGTGCACCTTTCTTATATCTGCTTGCAAATTCTTTCCCCTGATCCCTTGTTTGATGTTTTAAATCGTATAATGCATTACCCTGTGCTATTTTTTCAAAGCTCTCATCTCAAGTTCTTGATATTGCAGGAACAAAAGATAAGAGAAGGTCTCTACATGATGGGCTTGAAAGATGGAATATTTCATCTCTCTTGGTTTATTGCATACGCTTTGCAGGTGAATCTTCCATTTTGTCTTTGGATTAAATAACCAATATTCCTTCCTCTCTTGTCTTGCATTTCTCAAAGCGATTTTTGGATGATGATTTAGGGACGGGTAATATTTCTATATGTGCATGATGTCCGCACACATATATATGAGCTTTTGTACTTATATGCGTGCTATGTGCATGTGTGCATGTGCATTTGCATATCTGGTGTCTGAGTTGAAAGGCTCGGTTATGCTTGGATTCCCTTATGAATAACTCTTTGAGGTGCTAATTTTCAAATCCTTGATCCAAACCCAGAAAATATAACCTGCCAAAGTGAATTTTTTTTAAAAAAAAATCCTCTTTTTAAAAATTTGAATGCAACTTTTGAATCAAATATTAACCAGTCCTCAACAAAGTTTGCAGAAAGTTAGCTTTATGCGTTGGTGGTGACAACATGTGTTTTTCATATTGGTTGAGGTAATTATGGCAAATGCTACTAGAGGCAGCGACACTGATGGAGAAATCTGTGGTACGGCTGTGCATCAGTAGTGTTGTTGTAGAGGGTAGAGGTAGATCTTCTGCTGGTGGTGTGGTGGAGGCAGTATTAGTGGTGATGGTTTATATTGTATCCTGGTCCTATTACAATCAAGCTATTATAATCAATTAATCATTTACTTATCAGGAAATATGATTTATTTGCGGTGTTTTAAACCCATTAAGGGATTTGAATGCGTATCAATCAAAATAAATTATTTGAAATAGCACAATAAACTGAATGAGGATAAGGTGACTATCAATCTATCATGTTCCTTTCCAGCTTGGTATGCTGAAGTATATTTTTATATCTGATATCTTGCGTCTAACTGGAGGTGCAGGATGCTGACAAAGAACCTTTCCTAAAGCCAATACACCATATACACCTCCTTCAAAAGGAGGGGTGAATTACTACACCCTACCTGCAGTTTGCCATTATATATTCTGGTCCACAGTGTAAATGCTTAAACAATCAGACCGAAATTGGAAATCATGAAACAGCTGGGACCAAATTGCATATTATAGCAAAATTCAGGGTAAAACCTACTGATTTTTCCCAAAAGAGACTAATCAGCGAATTGTACTACGTTTCAGCGGTTACCCTTGTTTCTTGGCTCGGTTGCCTGGAATTCAGGCCTACTTCTTTGTTTGCCATCAAAAATAGGGGATGGATTGATAGTCCATAATTAACTGTGGTCTTTTCTTTTCTTTTTCCTTTCTCTGTTTTTTGAATCAACTGTTTATAGTTTTCTGGTTGAATCTTCTGCAGTTTGCAATTTCGTCTGGGATTATTACAGCTTGCACTATGAATAACCTCTTCAAATATAGCGATAAGTCAGTGGTGTTTATGTATTTTTTCTCCTTTGGACTCAGTGCAATCACGCTATCATTTTTGATCTCTACATTCTTCACTCGAGCAAAAACAGCTGTTGCAGTTGGAACCCTTTCTTTTCTTGGGGCCTTCTTTCCCTATTATACGGTTAATGACCCAGCTACCCCAATGTAAGTGTTTCTGCTATGAACAATTTATTCTGGTAGTGTTTCTCTGCAACTGATCATATCTGGACTGTAGATGAACTTTATCTTACCATTTTGTTCACATAGGATATTGAAGGTCCTTGCTTCTTTGCTTTCACCTACGGCTTTTGCTTTGGGATCTGTCAACTTTGCTGATTATGAGCGTGCTCATGTTGGGCTTCGGTGGAGTAACATATGGCGAGTATGTGCTTCACTTGGATTTTTGATCTTCTTCTGCTTTCTCTCTCTCTCTCTCTCTCTCTCCTTGCCATTAATGCTTTTGTTTCTTGATAAAAAATCTAGTCCAACATTGTTGTAGGGATCATCTGGGGTGAATTTTTTGGTCTGTCTTTTGATGATGTGGCTTGACTTGCTTTTATACTGTGCTGTTGGTCTGTACCTTGACAAGGTATATCTCTTGAACTATTATACTCTTTTCTTTTGTGGATATTAAAATTCACTCAAGTTTCTGGTAGCTTAAATTGTTAGTGAGTTGCGTTGTTGGCTATACTATGGGAATATATTATTTCCTATTTTATTTGCTAGTTGAACAAAATTATGAGCATCTGCTCGGAGATGTCTTATATCTTCACTTGTGTGGAAAACTATTGCTATTTCCTTGATGCTGTAACTTGGAAAGGATAGTACTCTTACAAAGGCTTCTTCTTCTTCTTTTTTTACAATTTCTTAAGGCCCAAAATGACAGCTTCGCCACTAAACCCTTTTTTTTTTTTTTTTTTTTTTTTTCTGGTTAGACTCCTACATGTATCTTCTATTTAGTACGCTTTACTTTTTATTTAGTAATGCTGAAATGACAGATACTTTAAAGCTAAAATTTTTATCATTTAGAATCACTGACGTTGACAAGTGGACCGCGTCATTCTGATTTAAGCCAATACTGTATCACAGTTTCCATTTTTGTTACGGTTAATATTTCTGTTAATTAAAACCCTTAGGTTCATATTATAAATCATGGGACTAGCCTTCTTGCAATGCAATAGGAGGGTTCTTTGTATTTGATCCTGTTCTGAGCTCACAATATGAAAAGCCTTGTGGCCAAATATCCTTTCATATAGAGGTTAACGTATTCTGTCTGACTTGGAATGGACTATGGCTGCTATTCTCGTAAGTAATTGTTACAAGTGAATCAGCTTTCCTGAATTATGAGGTGTTATCTTAATATGTAGGTGTTATCATAATATGTAGTTATCTCACTTATACAAAAGATGGGAAGAATTTTCATATTCTACTTTTCCAGAAAAAGCACTCAGGATATGCCATATTTAGTCTGCCTTTTCTATGCAGTTTGTACTTTTGCAAAACTTAGTGATCTTTCTTAATATGATCAGGTCCTTCCCAGGGAAAATGGAGTTCGGCACCCTTGGAACTTTATATTCAAGAACTGCTTCTGGAGAAAGAAAGGAATTGTCAGACATCATGTTTCCAATTCGGAAGTTAAACTTAATGATAAGCTTTCTTTGGGAAATGACACTGTTGAACCTGCTATTGAGGCGATAAGCTTGGACATGAAGCAACAAGAACTTGATAACAGGTATTTGTTCTAAAATTTCTAGGTCTATCTTGCACCTTTTAATATTTTTTCTATTTAGTTTTTTTGTTTGATTTGTAGATGCATCCAGATTAGGAACCTGCATAAGGTATACGCTAGTAAAAGGGGGAGTTGTGCCGCTGTTAATTCACTGCAGCTTACCTTGTATGAAAATCAGACTCTTGCTCTTCTGGGTAAGTTCTTCACTTTACTTTATTCGACTTCATTTCTAATTCATGCTTGGTTTTCATCCTGTTATTTCTGACTAGAGTTACATGCCTTACATCAAAGATTTCCCCCCATTTGTTTCTTCTCGTAATCAGTTGCTTTCCTTTTAGTCAATAATGCATTTACTTGCAATCTGTATGTTGAATTTAAAATTTTAGAGGGATTTCTGAATCAGGTGCAGGGTTTCAAAATAATGGATGCAATGTCCTGTACGACTGGTTGGGATAATAGTGGTTTGGTGAACTGAACGTGAAACACTTTTGCTAGTGTTGGTTAACTTGCTTTACTGGTTTTGACTGTTTTGGTTGAGTTAGGTTGTCAATTTTAATTTAATGATCCAAATCTAAATTAAATTTCATTAATAAATTGAAACCACTAGTTAATGGTAACTCTTTTGGCAGAATTTTACTTCTCTTTTCTAGAGTCTTCAAAGATTGGAGTAGGGCAGAATCACAAGTTGGACCAAAATTTAGAAATTTTGTGATCATTAATCCTTTCTTTTTCTTTTAATTTGTTCTATTTTTTTTAATTAACTCTCAGTTACCTTTTATATCCTTAAACGACAAAATTAGAGATTTTGTGATCATTAACCCTTTCTTTTTCTTTTAGTTTGTTCTATTTTGTTTTTAATCAACTCTTAGTTACCTTTTATATTCTTAAACGACAAAGGAGCACATTTGTCTAAGAAACTTTTTTTTTTTGTTTTTTTTTTCATTTACATTATTTTAGAATTAAGTTTTTACATTTAACGATTTGCTTCTTTTCAAACTTTGAAATGTAGGCTTAACTGTCAAATTTTTTCCACTAAAAAAATGTCACTGTCATTAATCAATTATGTCTAGATGATAATAATTTATCTTATCTATTTAATTATATGCTAAACTATAAATTCAGGATATCTTGCCTGCTGTTAAAAGTGCAGGCATGCTGTACAATCCAATAGTGTACCACCATGGTTATTACCAGTATTTATAGCCCTGATGAGGTTTACTTGCATTTGTGAGTCTGTTGATAACCAATTCTTGATTGACAAACTTATGAATTTTAAATGTGTTTTGTCTACCTCGTATTGAGCATTCTCTCTTAATTAATAGATATTGCTCCACAGTAATAATATTAATTTAATAATATTAATAATATTCTTCTCATTCTTGTGCACGATACTTGAACAAACATTTTTCTTTTGTTAGCAGTTTTTACTTTCACCAATTGGTAATTCTTACTTAGAAATATCTGTGTAGCTTAGAGTGTTTAAGCTACTTGGCCATTTCACTAGTTAACATGAATACTGACCTTAAGTAATGTGGATGAAGTTGAGTAATTTGGAAAAGAATATATGAGGAAGCTGTGGCTTTTTCTAAATGCTTATCAGCTTATGCTCTTTTATACACACGCAGGTGCATATGTTAGGTATTGTAGCTTTCCACATGAAAACTTAAAAAAATTCTCTTCATGTCTTTTTTTGAAGGAAAATTATGTTGTTATACTGATGTAATGTTGTTGTGTTCAAGGACATAATGGGGCGGGAAAAAGCACAACTATTTCAATGCTTGTTGGTCTTATTCCTCCCACTTCAGGGGATGCTTTGGTTTTCGGAAAGAATATACTGACGGACATGGTTAGTAATTTCTTATGAAACTAGGTCCTCTTCCTTTTTAGTTTTGACCCGTTTTGCAAATGGTCCAACATCCATGTTATAAATACACTTAAGGCAGTTTCTGTCTTTCAATTGCTTTTTGCTGTTGAAGCTCCTTGATTGTTTGCATGAATTGTTTTATGGTTGTAATCCACTTTCACTTTGTTAAGGGTTCTCATTCAATATGGTTCCTTAATGTGTATTTTGATCTGTTTATTTATCATCATTGTTTACATATAATTGTTTATCATGCATTTTGCCTCTTGGACTTTGTGTACCGTCTTCTACTTATTCAAAAAATATAATTTGCTTGCTGAGGTGTTGAGGTTGTGTCAAATGGATTGTGTTTGGTTGGAAGCTCTCTTTATTTGATATGCCTTTCCCTCATCTGTGTCAGAGGTTTTATGTTTTGGAGCTTAGGATGTAAATATGTGAACTTTTAAGCATTTTTTATATTTTTTTTGACATTTTTTTTATTTTGTGGAATTTTTTTTGTTTCTAATCTCCTCATCAATTTTGTTTCTTTTTAGGATGAGATACGTAATGGACTGGGTGTATGCCCTCAACATGATATTCTTTTTCCAGAACTGACCGTAAGTACAATGCATGCCTATTTTCTAACTTGCATCTAGCCATATAGATTATGTTTATGTTCTTCAAAATGCTGAGCAGCAGTGGCTTAAAAGCTAATGGAGATGATACAAGATGAAATTTGGGATTGTCCACTTCATTGGATTAAGCTAATGCTAATGGTTTTATAACACGTTCTAATTTAGCCTGAAAACCATCCATTTATATTAGTGACTGTCTGAATCTGACATGCTTTTGAGTGAATTGTTATGGTGCTGGAGTTGTAATTACACTGGTTTTAATGTGTGTCCTTGGATTAATTTCAAATTCACTGGTTTTGAAGTTAAATGCTGTGGTATCATAAATTACATTGCAATCTAAAGGTTGAACTCAATGGAAGCAGTGCCAGTTTTTTTTGTAAGCATTTTATGCCCTTGAAGCATTGCAGGTGAAAGCTATGGTTTGTTTTGGTGTCCCCTTCAGTCCTGTGCTGGATTGTTATCATAGCAAGTATAGTATCTTCACGAGTGCTTGGTGCTTTGGCGGAGAGTTTAGTTGAGAATGTCTTTACTTGCTGATGAAAGGAAAAACTTAATTTTTGGGGAGGAGAGAGAAGAGAGGCCAGGAGGCACAGAAAGAGATGGAAAAGTTCTGGATGTCCTTGTTTGGGTGTTTATTGTTACTTGTTATATCAAATCTTCTATGATGGATTTCTGAGAACTTTATTGAATAAACTCTCCCTGAACAATCCATTTGAGTTATTATTCCTTCTAGATGAACCTCTTTGCTGCATTTACATTCTTCATTACAAAAGTTTTATTCCTTGGAATGCTAATAAATCACCAGTTTATGTTTGTTTCATAGCTTAGGGTTTCCTACATATCATATTGGTTTGTTTGTAACATATACATTGAATGTCTCTTTCCTTCTAGTGATGCTGAAAATTGAATTTCTCTGATTTCTGGTGGCATTAACCACCCGGTTAATTACTCTGTCTAGGTGAGAGAGCATTTGGAAATGTTTGCTATGCTGAAGGGTGTGAAGGAAGAAATTTTGGAGACGGTTGTAACTGATATGGTTGATGAAGTGAGTTTCTCTGCGTAATTTGATATTGCATATATTATTACATATGCTTGATTACAAAATGCTTTGGCAAATTTGGCCCAGTTGATGTAACATACAAATTGTTGGGTTTGTATAGTCTGCAAGCTTTTATCACTTAAGAATTCATTTCAAACATTGAGATTGGTAGTGTAACATATTTGGGCTTCTATTAAGTTGTATTATGTAAATGACTTTCTTTTATATGCTTTGGAATTGCTCTGTTAGTAGTAGAAAATATATCAACTTGGTCTGGAAGATTTTGGACTATTCATGGGTTATTACTTCTCTAATTTTCATGGATTTCTTCATCTATTTTCCTCTCTTTTTTTTTTTTTTTTCCCCTCCTTCCCCTTCTTTCCATTTTCTTATCTTAGTTGCACGTGGTGTACTGCGCGGATTTTTTTTTAAATTTTTTTTATGGAGATGGGGTTCTCGTGGTTGTTATATGATGGCAGTTCCTTCTGTTATGCATGTCTTTTTTCGCAAAGTGCATTAATTGGATAAATATGAAGGAGTTCATTTACATTCAGAAATGTGAATAGTGATATAAATCCCAAAGATACTGAATCCATGATTATGAGTATCGTTATTAATCAAGTCAAGTAAATAGTGCAAAAAATAAAGGTGGAGAATACAAATATAAACCCATCATCATCATAAAGAGTGTCTAGAAGGGTCAAGTCTTGTGGTTGAGTTTGAGACTTTTGGTCTCTAAATATTGTGCCCACATTTACCCTTTTACTATGTGGTTGAAGCTAAAATTTCATATAGTATGATTTTTGAAGGATATAGGTTGAAGAAAATTTGAAAGGGATGGTTAAAAGAAGTGGGAGGAGATGAGAGAAATGGTTGTTGATCCTGGCTGAATAAGTTGTTATTGTTATATAATTGCTGTTCCGGTCGTTTCAACTTACAACAACATATAATTTTTGACTATTATGTTTAGCATATAATGAGTAGCAAACTCTCCTGTTGCATGATCATCTCAATTTTATTTCTTGTTCTTTTGTGGTCAATTTACTTTAATCATCATCATCATCATCTTTTTATTCTTCTTCTAATGACGATTCTTTGACAAGTTTGATATGGCTTCCCTTTACTTCCTCTTTGTATTATTTCTTTACTCTGTTGTGTTAAGAGATTGGGATTATGTATTTTTAGGTGGGTTTGGCTGATAAAGTTAACACTGTTGTGAGTGCTCTTTCTGGTGGCATGAAGAGGAAATTGTCTCTTGGAATTGCCCTTATTGGAAACAGCAAGGTGAGACAAAATTTGAGGCATTTTATTTTCAATGAAATTTGTCTTACTTATTTCTATCTATCTATCTATCTATCTATCTATCTATCACAGGTTATAATTCTGGATGAGCCCACTAGTGGAATGGATCCATATTCAATGCGGTTGATATGGCAGCTAATCAAAAAAATAAAGAAGGGAAGAATAATATTACTGACTACCCACTCAATGGATGAAGCTGATGAACTCGGAGATCGGATAGCTATCATGGCTAATGGATCTCTGAAATGCTGTGGAAGGTTAGGTCCTTTAAACCATCATCCTAGTCTGTTATTCACCAAGAGATCTTGCTTTTGGAAGTTACCAGGAAAGGAGTCAAATATCTGGTTTGAATATATACGTTTTCCAAAAAACTAATTTTGGATATGATAGCTTAAATTTTTCATGCAGTTTCATATATTCTCCCAAATAAATGGAGCCATGATCAATCTTTTGGCAAAGAAATATATTAGAAGTTTTCCCATTTGCTTAATTGTTTTGGGATTTTAATAAATTTTTATCATTAGGTTATGGTTTGCGTATATGACATTGAACATTTCATATACAGAATTCTAATTTGAAGGGTGGATTAATATCCTTTGGAAACTGCATTACCCACTGAATAAAGCTACTTTAGCCTATTGTTTGTGACTTCATGTTTCTGCATTGAACTGTGTTTTCAAGTATAAATTCTTTGCTACATTTTTTTTTTCTTTTTAATGTTAAAATTTACGTTGTAGTACTTGATCATCACCCATTGTCTTTTATTTTCAAAGTTTAAATGGGTATTTTAATTAAGCATGTCTGTCTTATTGTCTTGTTAACAAGCATTATATTTATCATGCAAATGATTGAATGAAATACGGAAATTGAGAACTCTAACTCAGTGTAACTTTTTCTTGAAGCAATCAAATGGCTGACATACTTTCTATGCTGGAAGGGGTTAAGACATTTAATTCTTAACTATCAACCATAATCTTTTTTTTTTTTCAAAGTTTAAATCAGAACTTTAATTAAGCATGTCTGTCTTCATGTCTTGTAAACAAGCATTATATTCATCATTCAAATAATTGAATGAAACATGGAATTTGAGATATCTATCTCAGTGTTACATTTGCTTGAAGTAATTCAAATGGCTAACATACTTTCTGTGCCACAAGTGGTTTAGAGAAAATGGAGAAGAATTTTGTTTTTTCATTAAATGTTATGAGGGAATGCTTTTTCCTTATGATGCTTTTAGTAAGTTGGCACATCAAAGAGAGCTCAGATTCCAAATGAACAAGTTCACTTGAAAAAAATACATAAGGAATATTGTTCAGAGGTTCTTAGATAAAGGGGGTGAGCTTTATGAAAGCAGTGATTGGACAGTTTGAGTTCTATCTCACTTTTGCTTTATCATTGGGGATTCAAGTTTAATGGAGGAGATTGTTTACTCTTTTACTGGCTAGATTAGATGTTACTGAAGGCAGGGACCTACATAGAAGAGATTGAAGTAAATGTATCATTATATTGGTGTTTTTGGCCATGAATTGTTCAATTATTTATAGAAGATAGTCCACTGAAGAGTCAAAACTTGTCTTAGATGAGGAATGAGTGACTAAAGCACTCAGCACAAATCTATCTTTTTTAGTAGCTATTTTTTTGACATACTGCAAATGATATAGATGTGGAGTTACTTGGAATTTTCTACTTTCATTGTTTGAATCACATGTTTAAATTTGAACATGCTCATTTATCTAAAAGTACAAAATATTGTTTGTTGTATGGTCAGTCTCCTTACAAAATAATTAGCATGTCATATCATTCATAGTTGAATACTTGTTTTTAACAGCTCCCTATTCTTGAAGCATCAGTACGGGGTTGGTTATACTCTTACTTTAGTGAAGGTTAGTCCTATTTGTGATGATTTAGCCGTACATCTTCTTGTATGTTCTTCTCTTTTTTATATAACTGGGAATGACCTTGTTTTTAACATTATGTTCTTTCAGTCTGCTCCTACTGCTTCTATGGCTGCTGATATTGTTTATCGTCATATTCCATCAGCAATATGTGTGAGTGAGGTATTCATCTAAATCTTTACACTCATCAATTTGGCATCTTTGTTGCATGTGTGATCTATGTATTTTTTGTTGTCAAAGCCAATGCCAAACACATTTATTGCTACTTAGAAAAAGGGTTCCTCATTTGTATTTACTATATTTTTGAAAAATTTTATCTTTATTTGTGTACACAAGAGAATGTCATAATGCATGGTATATTGGATTCCAAACTCAATTAATAATTCTTAACATTTTTTTTTGGATACGTTGTCGCTTTATTGGATATTGACATGATATGAGCTTAATCATAGATTGTCATTTATAATTTACAATTGCACTCTTGATCTTCCTTTTTAACTTTCATATGTGATACCAGGTTGGAACAGAGATTTCTTTTAAGCTTCCTCTGGCATCCTCCTCATCCTTTGAGAGTATGTTCAGAGAGATTGAAAGTTGCATGGGACTATCAGTCTCTAACTCCGGAACAAATAATAATGGGAACAAAAACTATCTTGGAATTGAAAGCTATGGCATCTCAGTCACAACCCTGGAGGAGGTATTTTTGAGAGTTGCAGGATGTGACTATGATGAGATTGATGGTTTCAAGCAAAGGAACAATATTCTCTCACCAAATCCTGTGGTCCCTACTGCTTCTCAAAGTCATACCTCGAAAAGAGTTTTAGATTCCAAACTTATGGGAAATTATAGAAATATTATTGGTGTCGTATCTTCCATAGTGGGGAAAGCCTGTGGTTTAATGTTTGCTACAGTTTTTAGTTTCATTAAGTTCTTAGCCATGCAGTGCTGTTGCTGTGATATTGTTTCAAGGTCAACATTTTGGCAACATATTAAGGCATTATTTATAAAAAGGGCAATATCTGCTCGGAGAGACCAGAAAACCATCGTTTTCCAGCTTCTAATTCCTGTTATCTTCTTGCTTTTTGGTCTCCTTTTTCTTGAGCTTAAGCCACATCCTGATCAGCAGTCCATTACCTTGACAACTTCACATTTTAATCCTCTTTTAAATGGAGGTGGTGGTGGTGGTCCAATCCCTTTTGATCTGTCAAAGCCCATTGCAGTGGAGGTCTGTTAATTATATTTATCTTCTTATGATTTGCTTTTTTGTCATGTTCTTGCCTTTGTAGTAGTTTAATATTATTGGCTATAAACTTACATTTTGAGAGCTTCAGACCCTTAAAACTTACATGCAGGTTGCAAAATATATTGAAGGGGGTTGGGTCCAGACCTTTAAAGAGAGTGCGTATAAATTTCCTGATTCGGAGAGGGCATTAGCTGATGCTATAAAAGCAGCAGGGCCAACATTGGGACCAATTTTACTTTCAATGAGTGAATTTTTAATGTCTAGCTTCAATGAATCCTATCAATCGAGGTATGTTAACATGAATGCTGAACTATTTCATTCTCTCAAGACCTTGCTTTCTTTAAACTTCATGTGGATATTACAGCTTCATTGTTTTTGTGCTTTTCTCAATCAATGTATTAGCAATTCCAGTTCTTCTTTTGCCCCTGCTAATAAGTTATAATTAGGTGGATTCCTTTTTTAGTGTTATATATTTTACTAGAAATAGAGGGAACTAAATAGCATAGAAGGAATCAAAGGAGTAGAAAAAAGCTTGTATTTAGCATATATTTCCTCTCATGAAGCTACACATGGTTTCAAATCATTGAATGGTTGTGTCCCTAAAGCAGTTTATTGCGGACATTTTTTCTAGTACCTTTTATTTTTTATTTTTCTGGGGCATTAAATTTGTAATCGGATGTAGAAATTAAAGGAAAAAATATTATTTTTTTTATTTCTTTCAATTGTGTTATTTTTTCAACCTCTACTCCACTATATATATACAAAAAATTGTTCCAGTATAGGAAGTAATCTAAATAGGAATAAGCCTAAACTAGGAAACACAATCTTTACACTAATTAGGAATAAACTTAAACTAGGAAATACAATATTTACTTTAATCGCAAAGATTTCAACACTCCCCCTCAAGTTGGTGCATAGATATTACTCGTGCCCAACTTGCAAACTAAAGGATGAAACGACTTGCTATGCAAACCCTTTGTGAAAACATCAGCTAGTTGCTCTTTTGAAGCTATGTAGGAGACACTTATAAAACCTTTAACTATCTTCTCTTTTATAAAGTGACGATCAATCTCTATGTGCTTAGTTCGATCATGCTAGACTGGATTATTCATAATACTGATGGCTGCTTTACTATCACAAAATAAGGATATATTTATTGTTTCAACCAACTTTAACTCTTCCATTAATCTGCGCAACCATAGAAGTTCAGATTCTCTGTGCCATAGCTCTATATTCAGCTTCTGCATTGGACATTGCAACAACAGCCTACTTCTTGCTTCTCCATGTGACTAGGTTTCCTCCAATAAAAACACAATAACCTGAGGTTGATCTTCTGTCATCAAGGGAACCAGCCCAATCCGCATCTGTATAGCCTGTTATTGCTAAATGGCCATGTTTAGAAAATAAAAGTCCTCTACCTGAAGCAGATTTTAAATATCTTAGAATCCGATGCACTGCTTCTAAGTGAGACTCTCGAGGGTCATGCATGTACTGACTCACTAAACTTACAACATAGGCAATATCTGGTCTAGTATGGGCAAGGTAAATCAATCTCCCGACCAATCTCTGATGCCTGCCAACATCAACTGAACTTCCCACTCCAGCTTGAAGCTTATGATTAGCTTCAATAGGTGATTCTGCAGGTTTACATTCTATCATACCAGTTTCTTTAAGGAGATCAAGATGTACTTTGTTTGAGAAATAAAAATCCCTTTTTCTGACCTAGGAACTTCTATCCCAAGGAAATATCTTAACTTTCCCAAATCCTTAATCTCAAACTCCCTAGCTAACAAATTTCTCAAGTGAGCCATTTCTTTTTCATTATTTCCAGTCATCACTATATCATCAACATAAATAATAAGCAATGCGATCTTATCTTCATGATGTTTAATGAACAAAATATGATTAGCATCGCTCTGACTATACCCAAAAGAAAGCATAGCTTTACTAAACCTTTCGAACCGTGCTCTCGGTGATTGTTTTAGCCCATATAATGACTTCTTCAGCTGACAAACTTTTCCTCTGGTTTTGTCATCGTCAAATCCAGGAGGAATCCCCATATACACCTCTTCTTTCAAATCACCATGTAGAAAAGCATTTTTAACATCAAATTGATGTAACTCCCAGTCAAGATTGATTGCACGAGACAACAAAATTCTGATTGTGTTCATCTTGGCTATAGGGGCAAATGTTTCCTGATAATCAACTCCATAGGTCTGACTGAATACTCTGGGTACTAATCTAGCCTTGTACCTCTCAATTGAACCATCTGCCCTATGTTTAACTATGAACACCCATTTACATCCAACTGGCTTCTTTCTTGGTGGAGGAGTTACAAGATCCCATGTCTCATTTTTTGCCAAAGCTCTCATCTCCTCAACCATTGCAGCCTTCCATTTTGAGTCCTGTAATGCCTCTTGCCAATCCTGCGGTTTAGAAACAGAAGAAACATACAAAACAAAGGGTCTATAGGAAGGGAACAAAGCATTATAGGAGATAAAATGGGAGATGGAATGTTTACTGCATGTTCTAACTCCTTTTCTAAGAGCAATAGGAATATCAAGGTCATTGTCAGAAGGACTGAAATCAAGACTAGAATGTTTAGTGCATGAACTTTCTGTTGCAATTCATACCTCTGAGCTTAGTTTCTAGTTTGTGAATACGTCTGTGAAGCAGCATCCCATATCTTCTTAGCTGTATTAAGAAGCAAATATCCTCAGGAAATAGTTGGCTGCACGGAATTTATTAACCAAGTCATAATAAGAGAATTCTCGGATTTCCACTTGTTAAAGGTCGGATCTGTCGAAACTGGTTTAGTTGCTCCACCATCAAGGTATCCCTGCAAACCTCTAGCTTCAATGAATAATAAACAAGACCGAGACCAAGCCAAGTATTTAATTCCATCTAACTTCACCGGATTAATATGAAGTGAGGGGTTCCCTGAGTGAAAAACCATATCTACTTTCTTTCCGTCAACCATATCTTAAAAAAAAAAAAAATTTAAACGGCAGCAGTGGTAAAAGAAAAAAGGCAACAGTGGTAAAAGACAGCAGCAATGATGGAAAGGGAAAAAAAAAATTCCAAAAAAGGCAAAACTGGCGTTGAAGAACCAGTAGGTCTGAGTTGCCACACCAAGTTGAGGTCGCCGGAACAAGAATCGTCGACGGAGCTCGCCGGAAACAGCCGCACGCGCTGGCGCATGAAGAACAGTCAGAATCTTTTTGAGGCGCGTGTGCACACGTGCGTGGTTGGACGGCGACGTGGTTCAGACGGAGTGCCGATCGGCGGTTTTTCTTCCTTCTGAGACGGGCGGTGATGACCAACTCCCACTTCTGGTGGTGCTGTGTGTATCTTAGACCACTTTGCAAAGTGAAACCATTGCCGAAAAAATTCACAGCGATAGCTCTGATACCATGTAGAAATTAAAGGAAAACATATGTTTTTATTTCTTTCAATTATGTTATTTTTTAAACCTCTACTCCACTATATATATATATACAAAAAATTGTTCCAATATAGGAAGTAATCTAAATAGGAATAAATCTAAACTAGGAAACACAATCTTTACATTAATTAGGAATAAACCTAAAGTAGGAAACAAATATTTACTTTAATCACAAAAATTTCAACATCGGATATATTCTTTTAAATATAGTGCTTGTTGTCTTTTCAATTGCCTTCAGTACAATCACTCTTTTGATTGGGTCCACTAATGTTATGACTTAGAATATGTCAAAGAATTTGGATATCTAAAGGGAAGATTTAGATGAACTTTTATGAATTTGGATATGTAAACAAGTTAAAGATCTTACTAGATATTGATGTTATTATGAAACACTTGCATTGATGTTGTTATGAAAACGATGGATCATAGCCGCAAGGTAGGGGTGGGTATTTACCGAAAGACTAATGGTTAATGATGGCAATAATGGATTTTTTTGCTCTCTTTCTTTTGTCATTTTTTTTTTTGTTTGGACTTGTAAGAGCACAAAACAATGATAATGAAAAATGGCTCCTCATCCCTTTAATTCTCTAATTAATTTTTTTGGTTAAACAAAGA
Organism: Jatropha curcas; assembly: GCF_041381405.1. Taxonomy (NCBI): domain Eukaryota; kingdom Viridiplantae; phylum Streptophyta; class Magnoliopsida; order Malpighiales; family Euphorbiaceae; genus Jatropha; species Jatropha curcas. The sequence continues at coordinate 2,605,904 of NC_143152.1, read as the reverse complement.
GAAAGTCAAGAATAAATATAGGGTAAAAAAAAAAAAAATAGAGATGCACTAGGAGGATTGATAATTCTTGATTGTTTTTTCTCTTTTCCCCCCAATTTCACTCAAAATTTCATTTGTACTATTCAACTTAGGTAAGCCTAAATCCCAAACTAGTTGGGAGTCGGCTATATATATTCACGTCTTTCATTCCACTCGGTTAAATGATGCATCTTTAGAAAATTCTAGTGTCATTTTTCTGCTCTTTCCCTTATCATCTTAATCCTATCCTTTGCCTTGCTGCATCTAAACTATCTTTTATGGTGCATTTCCTAAGATGCACGTTTGCGAACCATCTCAAATCTTCATTTTCTCAACTTTTTTTTAATAGGCTCTACTTCCATTTTCATATGAATGCATTCAGCCCTTATTGGTCCATCCTTATGTTCTTGCATATCTATCTAATCATTCTTATTTTGCCTCAATAATCTTGTGAATGTATTGTTTCTTCACTTCCAATGAGTGTTATTTTCCTTATTTTATATGAGAAACTTCATAAATACAAGATGTATGTATATATGCTTGTTCAAATGTTTGTTGCCCTAGATGAAACACTGATATTGATATCACTTGTTAAGGTAGTGCTAATTTCTGCATGTTGTACTTTTTCCCCAAGAGGAGCAGCTGAAACTCCATGTTGGTTGTGTTGAACTTGTTAATGCAAGATATAAGGTTTTGTTCCATTTTAATGTAAATCCTGTGCAGATATGGAGCAATTATAATGGATGATCAGAATGATGATGGAAGTTTGGGATATACAGTTCTACATAATAGCTCTTGCCAGCATGCTGCTCCTACTTATATCAACATAATGAATGCTGCAATCCTTAGGCTTGCAACTGGTGACAAAAATATGACAATTCGAACACGCAACCATCCTTTGCCAATGACAAAAAGCCAACACCTGCAACGACATGTATGTTTGCTCTTTCAAATTTTTGCAAGCATTTTATAAACTTGTTATGGTAGAAGCCATGATTGAGCCATATGGTTAGTTGTTTATTATTGATCTGAGATGCATTGCATTAAAAATGATACCCACATGATTACATAGAGTAAGAGGCCGAAGGGGGAGGACAATTAAATCATCAATGGAACAATTCTTATTGAGGATAATATTGATTTATTGCATATAATTTACATATTACATGGGAATTCATGCTTATATTAGTGTCTTATCAATGTCTCTCTCTGATACTTTCATTTGGTTAATGTGTCTTTGATACCATTTACATGATGTGGATTCATACATCTAAACAAGATTGCTTTCCGACATGCATATTTGACTGTGTGTGTGCTGCTTTACAAGTGTACGGGTGTCCTTATAGTTTGTTAAGCATGGAATTATATTCTAAATATAAGTGTGTCAATCCTGTCTTTTTATTAAATTTAAAATTATGTAGATCTTTTCTTGATCTAGCAGTGCCTCAATGCGTGCTTTTGACATTTTTGAGACAATTCATTTAGACATTCATGAACTTACAACTTGAATTATCATGTGAATTATGTAGGATTTGGATGCCTTCTCTGCTGCTGTTATTATTAATATTGCCTTCTCATTTATTCCTGCTTCATTTGCTGTCGCCATTGTTAAGGTAATATTTTCTGAATGCTACTCAAATTGTTTGCTGTAAGTAGTTTTCTTTATGGATTGATATGTATGGTATAACTCCACTTGATGGACATGTGGTAAAGTCACTATCAAGACAATAATGATAGCACAAGTATTCACATTATTTGTGTCATTTATCTCTGGCAATAAAAATAATGTCAATATGATATTTTTGTCGAGAGATCCTATAATTTGGTTCTTATATTTTTCTACTCTCTGTGCTTATTGGATTTCTTTCTTGATTCCACTGAGCAAATGAGGTTGAATACCCAGACCATTTGCATTTCCCTAGGTCACATTACACTTGTTTTCCTTTACAAAGGTCATTGTGTAATTGTGAAGGTTATTGGCCATAAATAAATCTCGGTGGAACCATGTCTCATTAGTCCTGACACAGTATTTCTTCCTTCTTGTACATTCTTCCAATGTTACCTATTTTTCCTGAATGTAGAGGGTTTTACCTTGGTTGTAGATCTCCTCATCAGGTTCCACCACATATCTGCCATGCACACAGCAGTTGAAAGTTTCTAATTTTCTCCTTTGGGTTGCCTGGCTCCAATTCGCTAACTGATGACGTCTAAAACTTTTTGTCTGACTTGTTAGACTTGGATTTCTTCATACCAATCACATTTTATTTATCTGGCATCAATATTTTCATAAGAGATCTATGACATCATTATTATTTTCATTATATTGATATTACCCATGCTATTCGATCCAGGAACGTGAAGTGAAGGCCAAGCACCAGCAGTTGATTAGTGGGGTATGGTTTGCTCTTTACCATATAGGTCAAATTAGCTTGTAAATTATTTTGCAATAACTTTGAACTTTGGAAAGTATTAACAATCTGCTATTCTCAGGTGTCTGTACTTTCATATTGGGCTTCTACATACATTTGGGACTTCATCAGCTTCTTATTTCCTTCATTTTTTGCAATAGTTCTCTTTTACATCTTCGGTATGTTCATAGTATTTTTCTGGTCTATACATTTCATATGAAATTAGATCTTATGAATTTTGCTTCAGGTAAAATTTTTGCTCCTGTTTTTTGGTTAATATAATGGATGGAACGTTTAAAGCTTGATAGTTGGTGCTTATAATGTTAGACAACAACTAGTAGTTCAAATTTTTTGGGCAACAATTTTTATGTAACATTTGATAATTTATTTTCATTTGAGGGTACTAAAAATCCCGATTCAGGTAATCATTTAATTGGTACTTCGAAGAATCAGGAATTGCCATAAATTCTTCCTCCATCCGAGCATGTGTTGGATGAATAGGCGGCTGATGTAGAGTTTCAGACAGATTTCAAGTGTCTTGAGTGTTTCAGACAAGATCTCTGTGTTTTATGTGGTCTTTTAATTTGAGTAACAAATATTTTCAGGAATACCCTCTCAAATTTAAACCTAGGTTCTGTATTTCCACAAGTTCAATTGCTTTAACCACACTGATGATTCACAAATTGGTTTATATTTTAGAGGTTTGGCATCCCAATGGGCCCTTAGGTCTTTGATTACGGCAAACACACATATGTACTGATTTCCTGATGCAGAACTATTGGGAGAGGACTATTTTTATAAGAGAATGAAAAATGAAGATTGATGGATAAAACAAAGAGCAAATTTTTCTTAGTGATTGATGGGGGAATAAACAAGGGGCTACTTATTTTGTCTACTTGGCATGCATAGAAACTAGGAAAGAAATTTAAGATAGTTGCCTCAATATATTATGTTATGTCTCTACTTTTCTTCTTCTGCTAGAAGACTCCAGTATATCGAACACTTAAAGTTTGATAGAGAAGGCCCTCCTGTGATTAGATATTTTAAACTTACATATTGAACGTTACCAAATAACACCCTTTAAGAAGCCCCTGAAGCATAAATGGCATATAGAGTTTTCTCTCATTTGAATTGGTAGCTGTAACTTGAATCCTAGCTTCCCTCTCGATCAAATAAGACAAAGCATCATAACCTTATAACTTTCAAGTTTCTTTTTCCTAGCAAATTTGAACATAATTTACTGCTGTACGAGATTTCCCTTCGCATTCAAATAACCAACTCCTGTACATTGGTAAATGGTGTTCAAGTTTAATACCATTTCTGCAGGTTCTTCTTCTTAATGATAAAGATCAACCATTCCAAAAAGGAGAAAGTCACATTTGTTCCATTAACTGCATCTAATAGTTCCTGATTTAATGCATGTTAAAATTGTGACTTACTTTTTTTAATATGATGTATACATATATATGCGCTTTAGCCTCATCACAAGTTAATTTGGGGCTGCAGGTCTGGATCAGTTTATTGGAAGAGATTGCTTCTTGCCTACACTTCTCTTGTTTTTGGAGTATGGACTAGCAATTGCATCATCAACATATTGCCTTACATTTTTGTTTTCTGATCACACTATGGCTCAGGTAGCACAATTTTCCGCTGCATTATGTTTCTCTGACTCATCAAATCATTAGAATCTGACCATATTGAATGAAACATTTTCTATATTGCAGAATGTAGTTCTGTTGGTCCACTTTTTTACCGGACTGATTCTTATGGTTTTATCATTCATCATGGGGCTTATACAGACAACAGCAAGTGCAAATAATTTTCTAAAGGTTAATTTTCTTTTTTTTGCTGTCAGATGCTTTTCTATTGAGGAAATACATTACTTTAATTCTCAATGTCATTAATTTGAAACTGATAAAATATTAGATGTGTGCATAAGCATAAAAAAAGGGATTCAAAAAAGAAAAAAGAAAAAAAGAAAGAAGACATGCTCTGGGACATGTAACTATCAAAATCTTTTGCAAGGATTCCATATTTTTTTATCTCCTTGTACGCTTGTTATTTTTCATTACCATAAAGGCCTTTCTCTAGGATAAACTTGTGAGAAGTCTTTTCCTTTATTCTTGACAATCAAATTTTGATTTCCTGATTCATTCTCTTCCAATTTGAAGTTGCTTGAGACATTGTTATCAACTGAAAAAGTTACAATGCATTACAATTTTGCAGTACATCTGAATTTTTTAAACGAGGGGGTTGTTAGAGCTTGAATTTCTAATATCCTCCATTACGAGGATTTTCATGTATGGTCATCAAAATTCATCATGAAGGTCACCATAGTCTGGTTCATATCAGCAAAGTCATTTTACTTTGATCTTCTTTAAATAAGGTCAATACTGTGGAAATTTTTCCTGAGATATAATCAAAGTTTTTGGTATGATGATTAAGAAAGACATTTCTAGAACATGTACAATTATTCCTTAGGAAAATGCTGTGTGCAGTTTCTAAAACCTATCAAACCATACTAGAATTTTCACTTGTTTGTACTGTCAAACGATAGATGAAATCCTATTAAATGAGGTAATACTGACTTCATTGGAGTATATTCTGGTTTGCCTGTTATTGTTCTTTTTCGCACACACTAGATTTATAAGAGCCATCTTTACTGGCTTTTTGTATTATTTTGCAGAATTTCTTCAGAATATCACCTGGGTTTTGCTTTGCTGATGGGCTGGCTTCCCTGGCTCTTCTGCGACAAGGGATGAAAGATAAATCTAGTGATGCAGTTTTTGATTGGAATGTTACTGGTGCCTCAATTTGTTATCTTGGCATTGAGGTTACTGTCTTTCTCCATTGCTTTTTTACTATATTAATTTTTCGTTGATAAGATTCTTTTTCTTTTGGGGTATACTGGAATAGAAGTGAGCTACATAATAGAGGGGTAGTTTTTCCCTTTCCCTTAAAACCCTCCTCTTCATGGAACCTGAGATCTTCTGATGGAAATCTTAATCTTAACCAATGGTGTTCCCTTGGTAACTATTAATAAGATTTTACTGGTGCTTAAGTATACTCTGAAAGAAAATGTTGATTTGTGTTACTTTTGCCGAATTTTTTTATTCAATATCACATAGACAATAGTTACAACTCTATTTATACCTAGGGAGTCTATGTAAATTTCTATTCTACCCTTTACACTTAACATTGGGCTCATAGAATAAAAAAACTATATACAAGACAACAGAAAAGCTCTCTGCTTTGGAAGGTTCTTGGATTTGAATTCAAGCTGTATCTTTTCATGCGGATGACCAACATTGTTAAACCTTGATCACTTACAAAAGTGATCTTTGGTGTAGTTTTTCTTTGAATCTGTCTCATTTTTAGGTGAAATGTACTTGTCCCTTGCATATTAGCATACTCAGACTGTCAATTATATATGTGAGCCATCTGTGATTTGGTTGTTTGTTAAGGATTGAGATATATAACGGGGGAAAAAGAAACAATGAAGTAATAAAGGAAACTCGAAAACGATGTGTTCATTTGAAATAGCAGTGTATATGCAGGACAGAACCATGCATGTGCTCTCTTTCCTTTTTAGGTGCACATAAAATAAAATTAATCAAACTTACACATCTTCTAAGGTGATATCGTGAGTCAGGAGCTTGCTTGAGGGATTTGTGATTTGTGGCTAAAAGCTAGAATTAAACCTTTTATTTTAATAGCCATCATTACAATTTGAACAGGAATTATCTCTAAATTGTTCCAAATTTTTTTATAGATTTATTTGCACAAATTTAAATTCGACAGGTGCTTTGTTTTATTTAGTTGTTATATCCCTACTTCTCTGTGAAAGAAACAACAGTTTTTACTGTGTGTGCATTTCATTATGCATCAAGCTTAATCTGACATTTATGCCTCTAGTATAGTTATGCTATGAATGCACAAATGTTCTGTTTCTTTCTTCACCTGCTGCCTACTCTCTTTCTAGTGGTCTGGGGTGATGGGGAGGGCTGAATTTAATGAAGACAGGAGAAGAGAGAGAGAGAGAGAGGGGGGTGGGGGGGAGGGGAAAAAGGAGGGGGTTATTGTGGTGTCTAGATGTGGGTCGTTACTGATTAGGTCTGTCTTCAATCAATATCTCACTTCTACATGAAGCTGTATTAGTGGAAGCTCTAGACCACAAGTGTGCCATTTCCATACTTTTTTAAAGAGTCAAATCAACCTGAAAGTTTTTGTGGACCGATGAAATTTCAAGAAACAAAGCTATCATATTGCTTTTACTAAGAATTAAATATTATAGAATGTATGTATCCATGACTTAAGCTTTTAAAGATTATTAAGGAACCACTCTACCTAAACACTTTATCTATTAATTTGACACTTCTTGAATAGTTTTTTATCTCTGACAGTTTCTTTTAACAAATTTAAGTTATAATTAATTTCTTACAGTTTCTCTTAATGCATGTTTAATGAAAATGGAATTCACCTGATATAATATTCTTGCTTGTGATAGAGCATTGGTTACTTTCTCCTGACAATTGGGCTGGAACTATTGCCTTTTCACAAATTTACTCCAGTTACAATCAAGCAGTACTGGAGGAGTTTTAGAAATCTCTGGCACGTTTCTTCTTCAGGCTATTCAGAGCCCCTTATTAATTCTCAATCAGAAGCTGTTTCACTTGATTTTGATGAAGATATAGATGTGCAAACAGAAAGAAAGCGGGTACTTTCAGGGTCTGTTGATAATGCCATCCTTTACTTGCGTAATCTTCAGAAGGTATTTTTTCTTCTCTGGCTTTGATGGCATTTATACTAAAGTAATGGTATACTACATCAGCATTCTCTTTTAACATTTGTCGGCCATTTTAGGTGTATCCTGGAGGAAAACATGGCAGAAAAGTTGCTGTGCGTTCGTTGACTTTCTCAGTTCAACCAGGGGAATGTTTTGGCTTTTTAGGAACTAACGGAGCTGGGAAGACAACTACTCTATCAATGTTATCTGGTATGCAATGATGTGTGACCAAGATATAATGATTGCATATATGAAGAATTCAAACTTTCCTAATTTTTGTCTGCCTTTTTAGATTGTAACACTTTGTGAAAGCATTTGTTTATTGGAAGGACCCAATTCTTTTACACTGAAAAAATTGGTGATAGTTGATTATATCACTGAAAATCATACTAGACCTATTTTTTGTTCAAAATTAGGTTGAAGAACTGTGTTTGTCCTTTTTCAATTGTTGCAGGAGAAGAATTTCCAACTGATGGAACTGCTGTTATTTTTGGCAAAGATATACGTTCAGATCCCAAGTCTGTCCGTCAGCATGTATGCTTTAAGCTCTTATATCAAACCATCTGTTTTACTATGAATTACTGAAAATCTAGCTCACTTTTGTGTTGTATCAATCACATGCAGATTGGATATTGCCCTCAGTTTGATGCTCTCTTGGAATTCTTAACTGTCAGAGAGCATCTTGAGCTTTATGCAAGAATAAAAGGAGTTGTAGATTACAGGGTGGATAATGTATGTGTAACATTTTGAAGTTCATAATTACTGTATCTTCTAGTTCGTTGATAAATTCTTTAACTTGCTGCCTGAAATTTTGGCGTTCATACTTCAACATGATGTTAAATCTGCATTGGACTTGATTCATCAAAGTTTGGCCAGCGTATTTTTTTTTGTGCTTTTGATAGTTTTGAGTGAATTGGTAATTGATGTAAACAGCACATTCGGATCAAGTTGCTGATGGCATAAACTCCATCCCCCCCCCCCCCCCCCCCCCCCCCGGGGTCTCCCTATGTCATGTGCTCCACTGCTGCTGCTATTTTTGAGTTTGTTGCATGACTGATCTCCAATGCATCTACTTTCTGAGCAGGTTGTGATGGAAAAGTTGGTGGAATTCGACTTGTTGAAGCATGCCGATAAACCATCATTTACGCTTAGTGGGGGAAACAAGCGAAAATTATCTGTTGCAATTGCAATGATCGGGGATCCTCCAATAGTAATTCTTGATGAGCCATCTACAGGTAAGCATGCTGATCCTTCTCTGAGTACCTCAGTTTCAGGGAAGAAAAAGAGAAGTAAAAGGAAAAAAGAAGGCAACATAATTGGTTCTCCTGTGGACATGCATTTTTTTTTTTTTTTAATTTCAGTATTTCCTTTCAGTTCTACATATATATATCAGAACTGTTCATCATGCTTCTAGTATTTTGTTAAATCTGTAGGTTAAGAATATAACATTGAACTTGCAGGAGAATAGGAAGTTTAATGTAGACATACAATGACATAGGATAAAACAGTGAAAAAGGATTTAGCAGTCTTAGCACATAGCCCTAAACAGGTTAGATTGGAGGAAAAGGATCTATTATAGCCAACCCTAACTACTTTGGGATCAAAGGTTAGTTGAGTTGAGCTCACTGGATTGATTATGTTGAGGCTTCTAGACCTTGTTGTGAACCTCAAGGTTCTTGTTTTCTAAATATAATAGTTACCAATTTAATATAATATTGTAGAATATGCATATAATAAAGTCATGTAAATTGGGAATTTTTTTTGAAGACTCAGAATCTAATATAAGATGGAGGGATGTGCCTTTCAGTCATAGTTTGGATTCTATGCATCTATAGCCAATGGAAAACAGAGCTGAAGCTGGAGTAACAGTTTACTTCAACTAATTATATGGTGTGATCATTGAAGATAGTACTGATTGAACTTTCTTGTAAATTGATTTGCCGTACTGTATCATTTAATACTATTTTTGTCACTTGCATTTTGAAGGATGCTTTGACTATGCTTAATCAACTTTCTATCTCCCATCTCGCTTGCATTAATTCTAGAATTTATCTTCTTATTAATCCACTGTTCATGAAAAAAAATCTTTTATGAAATGGTTTTTGAAATTATTTTTGCTCAAAAAAGCATTATATGTTGTTTGTCATTTTTTTTGCTTTTCATGATCTCAGATAACTGCTTTGCTGATTTTTCAATGATTTCAGGTATGGATCCTATTGCCAAACGGTTCATGTGGGAAGTGATATCCTGCTTGTCTACTAGACAAGGGAAGACAGCAATGATTCTTACCACCCACAGCATGAATGAAGCTCAGGCACTGTGCACCAGAATTGGAATAATGGTACCAATAAACTTGGACATCAGAAGCTTTATGCACATGAATACGACTGCTGACTTTTTTTTTTTTTTTTTTTGTCTTCTTTTCTGATCGTTTTGAAGGTTGGAGGCAGATTAAGATGCATTGGAAGTCCCCAGCATCTGAAAACACGATTTGGGAATCACCTTGAGCTAGAGGTATAAAATGACTTGTTTTCCCTTATTTTATTTAAGATTCAAGATGAGAGATATTAGAGGTTAATCATCACCAGCCACCCTTTTGTAGAGGCATGTTTACCAAAAATTTTGTGCATAATCTTATAACTAAATTTGGTATGTGGCCTCAGGTTAAACCCACTGAGGTTAGCTCCATGGCCTTGGAAAACCTTTGCCAAATTATTCAAGAGAGGCTTCTCAATGTTCCTTCACATCCAAGAAGCTTACTTGATGACCTTGAAATTTGCATCGGGGCTGTTGACTCCATCACATCAGAAAATGCATCAATGGCAGAGATCAGCCTGTCACAAGAAATGATATTATTGATTGGACGTTGGCTTGGCAATGAAGCAAGAGCAATGACACTTTTACCTTCAACACCTGTTTCTGATTGGGTTTTTGGTGAACAGTTAACAGAGCAGTTGGTTCGAGATGGTAACTATACCTACATTTGATATCATGTCTTCTTATTTATCTTCTAGTTCTTTTGTCTTCTCATCATTATTTATGTCTTTGGTATTTACTTTCTAGGTTTTCTGCATTCTTTGAAACTTTTTCATCTTTGTTTATACATTTTTGAGTGTTTGTTGCATAAGGAAACAAATTTTGTTTTTTTGTGGTCCTATTAACATGATAGCAAAATATCTTTTTTCACCCAAGCAGAATGGACTTTCATACTGTAAAATATGATTCAAGAGACGGGGAGTTTTCTCATAAACTTGGTTTCAATGATCAAGTTGTAGCTAATGTCACATTGTTCCTTTTATTCTTTTCCCAATATAGTTTCCAACATCTGAAATCTTTATTTTTACATCTATAACTGTTTAATGAAATCTAGATATGTGTGCTGTCTTTTCCGATCTTCGTATAATATACCAACATCGTAGAAAAATTTGAGTTGCGATCAACTTCAACAAATTTTTTTTTAAAAATTTCTTGTTAATCATATTTAGATATTCTTCTGTTACCCCAAAACAGATAGATTTCTTGTTGGGAATGGCATTGGGGTGAGTTCTTGTCCTTTACCTGTTCACTCCAATTAAATTTTACCCCAAAAATTTCTTGTTTTCCTTTTCTTCATTTACTTATAAAACACGATGCAAAATTAGTGGCCAAAAGAGCGAGTTATGTTTACACTATAAAATTTAATGTAATTTCAGAATCAGTTCAGTCTCATGGTGGGGACACCATATATTCATCCCGCCTTTTCCCTGGTTTATGACATTTCAGGTTTTCCTTGAACCGAAATTTGGACAACCATTCGGTATCGGCGTGCCAGATTTACAGCTGAATTTCCACATCTATGTTTTGTTCCTTTGATAAGAGATGCTTCTCGTGTTTACTTTCAACGCTTATATGTTGTTTTGCACTTGATTTCCTTTTCTTCATTTACGTATGAAACATGATGCAAAATTAGTGGCCAAAAGGGCATGATATATTTACAATATAAAATTTAATGTAATGTCAGAATCAGTTCAATCTCATGGTGGGACACCATATATTCTTCCGGCCTTCTCCCTGGTTCATAACATTTCGGGTTTTCCTTGAACCGAAGTTCTGACAGGCATTCCATATCAGCGGGCCGAGTTTACAGCTCAATTTTCATATCTATCTTTTGTTTCTTTGATAAGAGATGTTTTTTGGGTTTAGTTTCTATGCTTATATGTTATTTTGCATTTGATTCATGATGAAATTTATGCACATTTTTACTTCTTGTTTGCATTTATTTATAGGTGGGATACCATTGCCAATATTTTCTGAGTGGTGGTTAGTTAAAGAAAAGTTTTCGACTATCGATTCATTTGTGCTGTCTTCATTTCCTGGTGCTACAATTCAAGGTTGCAATGGATTGAGTGTTAAATATCAGGTAAAATCAATAATGCACAAAGTTGCACATTACTTTTGTTATATTATTTTGCATGAATTTGTCAGTTGTGTTGTTGGGAGCAGAAAAATCTCGTTGTAGTATTAGTTCATACTCCAACTTTGTATGTTCTAAGTGACAACATCCGCCTTTTTCTTTGTGGATTTTTCTTACCATCTTTCATTTCTTCATTTCCCATGGTAGAGCACTTTGAAATATTGAATGGTAAAATATATATAACCAAATCTTGAAAAAAGTTTTTCTACATAATCACTATGGCAAAATGGTTGATGAGGAGGTTCTAATATAATGGACGAATATATATGCAAGATTAAGGGATTTGGGTTAAAAACTGATGAGTGGAAAGAAACAATGAAGAAATTAATAACCTATGAAGAGTTTAATCCATACCGAAGACAGAAACCTGTATTAAACACGACCATGTTCTTCGAAGTGTACAGGGTTTATTTTCTTAGAAAGCAAAATCAAATCAGAAACCTCATGAGTTCCAAACATATAAAACACAGGATAAAGTTTTTCAAATTTTCTGATGGTATTCAGGTGTTCATTGATTTGATTAGAGCAGATTGGAAACAAAGGATTCATATAGCCGACCCTATCTAGTTTGGGACTAAGGCTTAGTTGTTGTTGTTGTTGTATTCAGGTGTTTATTTACCAAAATCCATATATTTGCATTACTTGCAATATTGGTAATTTGATAGTAGAATTCAGATTTTATGGATCTTAAATAGCTTATTAAAAAAAAATCTAGTTTATTTCACTTGGATGGAACAATGTGTAGTTTTTGTTATGCAAATGTTTGATTGATAGTTTATTTGGGGTATATTGATCAACAACTTTGTGAATGGTACCATTATTTATCATGTACGAATATGTGGGAAAATACAGCAATTTGGTGGTTTTTGATTGTCATTCAAACACTTCAAGTGTTGATCTTTAGGTGTGCCTAAGAAGCTGTTGGCATTTTGGTTATCGAACACTTCAAATGTTGACTTTTAGGTGTGCCTAACAGGCTGTTGGCGTTTGCTGTTCTATAGGCATTGATCTTGCAATATTATATGCTTTCAATTCATGCATATGTGGGCTCAGTTTCACCTATAGTTCCTCAACTATCACTTGTGCACATCTGTTCCTCGATTTTAATTTGTTACTTATCACTCAGCAAACATTATGTTAAGGATTAGTTGTAAATAGAACTCTGTTAGGAGTTAGATTCCTAATAGGTTTATAGTATCTTGTATGTGTGTATACATGTATGTCCCTATTGATGAAATACAAGCAAGAAAATATTTTTCCACAATAAATTCACACATTTATTTGTAAATTGTAATAATAATATTTTTTATCCATATATCCCTTATGACTTGGATTTGCTTGGGCATTTTTGAATTTTGTTTTAAATAAAAATATTGCTACCTAATCATATCTACTGCACTTTTTCCCTCTATCTATTCATAAATGTTTCTCTTGCCACTGCTGAAAAATTCAACTACAATTTATGGAGACAAAATCAATTTGCATCCAAAAGAAAAAAAAAAGAAAGAAAAGGTCAAAGAAAACTTCTCTCTCATGTGCACACAGAGAACTGCAAGAAAGAGGAGTTATTTGGTAGAGTTCATAGATAAACTTAGAAAATACTTTGATAATTTTTGTTAAAAAGTTAAATATAATATGACGCAGCAAGTTTATATCAGAACTTCGATAAATATTTGATTGTAGTCAGGCATGAGGGATATTAGTGTTACTCAAATTAATGTGTACTGAGTTAACGTACATAAATGATGAGATGAAGAACGGCAGGTGAAAATAAACTTGCATTCATATGGGCTATGTCCACTTCTGTATCAACTGTCAAGTCAGTCCAACAACCTGAGTGGTTGCTGATCTATATTTTTTGCAGCTGCCATACAGAGATGGAATCTCACTTGCTGATGTTTTTGGACACCTGGAGCAGAATAGGTGAAAATAAATTAGTGCTTTTCTAATTCTTGTTAATTTCTCTTTTATTTTTTTCCTAACCTGTTCTCATTATCCCTCCATTATCATACTTCAGAAATCAACTGGGTATAGCTGAATACAGTATCAGCCAGGCAACTCTGGAAACCATTTTTAATCATTTTGCTGCAAGTTCTTGAGGTAACTTCTATTTCCTGAACACTAATTCTGTATCCCTCTTTATTTTTTTTAGAGGGTTCTTACGAGACAATTTTCCCTTCCATAATTTTATTTTATTTTCTTTTTCTATGTAAGAAACAGAAAACAAACAACTTTTGGTAATTGTAAATATGAATTAGAATTGTACATAGCATATTGAAAAACTTGTACAAGTTCACCAATGTTGGAATGCTTCAGGGAATTTTTCTTTTTCCCTCACATTCACCAATGTTGGAATGCTTCAGGGAATTTTTCTTTTTCCCTCACACGTAATGAAATTGATATGATCTTTTTTGTTAATGATATATTCAATGGAATATGCAGCTCTTGTTTCGGATTGACAATCTCATTTCATTATATTGCGTGCCTTGCCATGTGATATATTAATAAACGAGAATAATAAGAATATATTAATAATTAAGAGGTATGTTAATGATGCTTGTTATCACACTCGTAAACAAATTAAGGCAGGTACAGAATAGGTTTTCACTGCAATATTGGTTCATCCACTTCTATTGAAGTCTGAACTGCAAGCATAGCCTTACATTTGCCTCATGGAACAAGATTTTTAATGGATTAGTCATTACTTGTGCAGTGCTGAGGGTGGTGGCAGTCAGGGTTGGGACAGATTTTGCGAAATCTGAACCCAGGGTCAAGGTTTGGAATGAGTTTTGCTGAATCCCAACCCGGCTGGTCAAGAAAAGAGTTACTTGTACAGTTTCGAGTAGGGCAGGTTGTGTATTTTTTTTTTATTTTTTTTTTTTTGATAGTTATATTAGTGCTGGAATTACAGCCATAGAGCAGCAATTTATACTGCATTAAAAATATCACTGTAGGATTAGGATACCATGTGTAAAAATTTGCTGAAGCATTGGATACCATAAAAGAATTAAGTCTAGAACTAAGCTTATAAGCCCGTTGGACTTTGGTCATGGTTCATATTCCATCATGATATGTTGATGAAATTGAAAATTTTAAATCGGTTTGGTTCGGTCGGTTTTTGGTTCAGATTGTGAAACATTTCCTTTTCAGCAAGGGTTGCATGGCTCATTTTTTCTTGTTTTGCTGCCTGTATGAAAATATCACCTGTTCGTCTAAATTTTCTGAAGAGTTATATATATTTTTTTAATAAACTATGGAGTCATGTTTTTGCTAGCATGAAAAGGTCTAAATGCCATTATTCATTACAAAAATATTGTTATTATTTCAATTACATATCTCTCTTCTGCATACATTCCAAGTCCATTTTTCACCTTGTCCCTTGATAGTCCTCCAAATACAGATCTTTGAAGAGGTCATGGTAGATTGCTTTTTGGTCATTCCTTTATTTGATTGCCTAAAGTCTGAGATTAGGTAGGAAAAATGGGGGAATAATGTATATGTCGTCCTATTTTTTTTAACGTTGAAGTATTGGTGTTGGTATTTCTCTTTACTATAAATTCCTTCTGCTCTATCTGTCACCGACCCTAATAATTGATGTTGAAACATTCAAGATTTTTTTTTCTATGTTTATTTTTTTAAATGCAACTCACTAATAATAATAATAATATGAAGAATTACAAATATTCGCGTAGATTAGATATAGAATTTTACTATTAGTAGTTAACATAGTTCGCTGATCTTTTAACGAAATAAACCTTTTGAATAAACGAAATTAAAAAAATATAATATTAGATCTTTTCGCTTGTTTGGAGTTGATTTTCATAAAAGATTTAATCTTCGTAGTAATAAACTAGTCCGTTAATTGATTTGATCGATAAAATAATAATTCACATATATGGATTGCTTTTTTAAAATTTTGCAATAAAGGAATAAACCGTATTAGTAGATTTAAAGTTTTCAACCAAACAATAACAAAAATAAACAAAAAAAAACGCAAAATCTATTATAAGAAAAACAGATTTGAGTTTGATTAAACTTTACAAAACTTTTTCATTTAAGATGTCTTTGTCACTTGGCATACTCTCTTTGTTCATCATTTTGTGTTATTCGTGGATAGTATCTGTTGTTTTAAGGAAATTGAGAAATATTAATTAATTTTTCAATTCACGTTTATCTATATTAAATACTTTTAAGACCTATTTTATTACGAATCAGCTGAACTAAACGCTGTAGTCCAAAAATATATTAACAAAAGGAAAAATAAATGATAATTTAATAAATTGGACTAATACATGATATTAAATTGATATGAATTTCATGTGAAATTTTTCTGCGTGCTGGAGTATTAAATTCAACACCGACATTAAAAGATAAGGACTAAAGGTTTTATAGGATAGAAAGAAAATGATAAAATATTAACTTTTTTCTACTTTCTTAGGAAAAAGTTTCTTCTAATCTAGTAGGTAATAGAACTGCTTATGTTACAGTCTAAAAGCGTTTAAACCACAACACATAAAGAAAATAAAAATATAATATTTTTATAGTTTATTATTCAGCTACATCCACTTGCATATTTACTCCACTGTCAATCAATAATATATATCAATAATTTATCAAAAAGAAATAACATATATCAATAAGTCTACAAAAATTTCCATTTCCACCATTATTCCGATTAAATATCTAAAAAAAAATCTCTCCAATAATATTTAATTTCATAGAGTTTATAAAAATACTATCCCAGTAAACTTTATCAGTATGATTAAAAGTTCGGAACCTAAAATTAAAATTATCACTGTTAAAAGAATTTTATTTTAATATAATCCTGGTTAGAACATAAAAATATGTGCGAGAATATAAAAAATTATACCATATTAGAAATAATTTTAAAAATTATCTATTTCACACAAATAAGAAAAAGGTTCTTGCTATATCAAACAAAGATTTTAATACATTTATAGTTTAAAAGAGAATTGAAATAGTAAAAATAAAAAAAGTGATGACTTGAATATGACATGCATCTTCTCCACCAGCTACTCTATTCATTTGGCTTGTATTACTCATAATTGCTGTAAACATTGATTTCATTGCCATGAAAAGAAGAATACATCTTGCAAGTTTGGGAAGTGGTGATAAAAAAATCTTCTTTTTTTTACATGATAAAAAAAAAAAAAAATTTTGGAGTTCTTAAGATCTTTTATTACATAATAAATACAAATTACTATAATTAAAGATATATTTGGCTACTGTACTGAGTCATTTCTATTACTAGATACAAATATTTGATGGCTAAACATATCTATTGGATATTATGCTTAAACTCTTTTTTATAAACTATTTTTATAAAAAAATAATTTTTTTTTTTTAAAAAAATTTATATATTCTTCACAAGATATATATAGTCTTAAACATCTCACATGATTGATGTTATTTTGGGTTTAGAATGTCTACTAAAAGTCCTAAATCATCTACTACAACATTAAATATTTTATTTTTCAAACGAAGAAAACATAAATCCATCCAATACAGACCAACGACTATATATTGATTCTGTCGGGGTGATGAAGAACACTGTTTTGTATTATTGAGTTTGTCATTTCCTTTGCTTAAATTATTTCCACGTGATTGAAGGATACTTCATCTTAGATTCAATTCCCTCACAATGGTATTCTTTTTTTTTTTCTAGGAAATTTTATATTTCTTTAAATTCCTATAAAACGGATTTGAATTATCAAAAATTGGAACACAGAATTTCCCAAAACAAGAAAAGCAAATTTTTTTACGCATTGAAAATTCTTGAAGAGACACTCACCTACTAGCCAACTAGTCTATTAGTAATAGCTAAATAAAAAATCTTTAGCACAAAACAAGTGAGAAATAAACCCTACCTTCGACATTTGTGAAATACATTTCATTTATTTTTGAAAAATAACTTATTTCTAAAAAAAAAACTATTTTATATTATTTGATTATAATGTTAACAATGAATTACAATATTAAACCTTTTAATTTATAAGGTTGATTATAAAACTTCATATTTTAAAATTTTATTATCAACTATAAATACAATATAAAAATAATAAATAATAGTGATTGATAGTGCATGGTCGTGATCAGCATTTATTAATGGTGACTACTAGCGATCGATAGATTAATAATTGTGTATATATATTTTTTATATTATTTATAAGAAATTTTTGTCAATACTTTAAAAATGTTTTTTCTCTCAATTTTTGTTTAAAATAACTTATTTTTTCTTTTAATTAGAGAGAGATTTTCTAAACGTATCAAACACAAAAGAATGCAAAAATATTTATGTGAAAAATACTTTTCAAAAAAATATTAATAATCTAAAAAATATTCGAATTATAGAATTAAATATCTGGTTGAAAATAATTATTCTTAATGTTTTCCTAATTATGGTTTATAAAAGCTTCACAAAAAAGTGATCTAAAAAATATTAATTAAAGAGAAATTAAAAACACAACTTAAACAAAATATCCAAATTCATCTGAATATATGGATCTTCCATTGTCAAATACCTGGAATTTTTCTAAATATTTAAATATATAAAAATTCCTTTCTGATAATTTCTTGACCATGCGTATCAATTAAGTAATAGTTTTTTCTTTCTTTTTTTTTAAAAAAATAAATAAAAAAAAATTGTTCAATCCTCCAATGAGACATTTCAAATCAGATATTTTTCTTTTTTAAAGTGGGAAAAAGAAGATTTGACATTTCAAATAAGATAAAAGAGAGGAATCAATATATAATCATTTTAGTAAACACGTAAGATGAGAGGTAAACATCACATGAAAATGACTCCTAATTGATAAGCAACATTCAATTTCACTTCTCCTGCACACTGGAAACCTTGTCATGAACTCAAATTTCCATAGCAAAAGAATAAATATTTGTATTCCACATTATTAAAATTAATTTCTTCTCGTTTAATCTCTCAATTCACTGAATACCGACTCTTCTTTTATCTTAATAATAACTCAATATACGTCAACCAAATATAGTTTAATTAGTCTTCTCAGTGATATAAAAAGTATAATATTTTGAGTTCGAAACCTTTCGACAGCAACAGTTCTTTCACTGATTTGGTAAATGCTATATAATTTATTTGATTTCTAAATGAATTAAAAAAAAATTGATACCCGGCATTTTATATAATGGATATTAAAAATGAGGTAACATAATTTGATACTTACTATTAAAAATAATAATTAACAGTATTTCGACGATGTTATCAAATGTTAATATATATCACTTTGATAGTGATACTGAATAATTATGATAGTGTTACTAATGATTTTTGGTCACGGAAGTTTTACGTATGTGATGATAATATTAATTATTTAATTATTTTAAGTAGTAGTAATTAAATTTTAATCTTTTAATAATCTGTATACTCAGCTAGCTGTTAAAAATGAGTATTTTTTGTTAGTGATATATATATATTTTTTACATGTAGTTTAAGAACTCTTTCAAATCCCTTAATTTAACATATTGAGAATCGTTTTACACTGCTTAGAAAAATAATTTACCGCTCTGTAAAATTGTAGAACTTTCATCTTGAAGTAGACTCCATAATAAGCACGTAAAGCAGTAATATTCTGAGGTTGAAAATATACTGTGCATGTCAATATTGATCTACGCTATTGGACGGTGGATGATAATTCATTGATTAAGCACTTCTCATAGCCAAAAATGTTAGCCGTATAAATACTAAAATCAATATTTTCTTTACCAACAGCATGTTAGTAGAGCTTCAATTTCAATTTCTCGGAAGTGCACTTGTTAGTAGAGATTTCGACAGCCTGAAGAGGTATATATATACGTATATATGATAATGAGATATCTATTTATATAACCCAAGGGGTTGTGCATAATTTTATTATCCTTTGAAGTACATAAAAATGTACAATGAAACCATTAAAACACTGTATATATATATAGGGAGCTGGCTACTTAAATTCCAAGAAGCTAGGCAATATTGTTTCCTTAATTATTAATTAATTCTACATTAATTAGCACAACTTATTTGCATGATTGAGATAGCAAAATGGTTGCACATTCTCTAATTTCTGCTCTCTTTCTTTTCCTCTCTCTTTCACCTGCAACTTCTAGTCTTACTCCAAATAACTTCGGGGACGCATCTTCTTCTTCCTCTTCTTCTTTCTCGAAACGTGTATATTTAGCCACTAAATCAAGAAGCTCCTTGCACTTCCTTTTCATGTCAGTGAGCTCCGAGCTTAAGACCTTATTTTCTTTCTTGAGACGTTTATTTTCATCGACTAGGACACCATACTCGGATGATGATGAAGTTGACGATGATCGTTGATCTTCATCGGATTCTTGCGGTGTGGTTTGAATTTGTGCATTTGGTTGTTGCTTGTTAGACCATGCTTTGCGTCGACGAATTTGACATAGTAGCTCTTTTTCGCCCTTTCGAAACATGTCATTGCAGAACTCCCACCGGCTAGTTGCAACCTTGCGAAAACCCTAAATAACCACATCATGATATATGTTGGTGTGAAACACGGCATTGCAGACTAATATATATTAGCATTAAAAGAAAAAGAATACGTATACGTAACTCCTTAGAGAAAAATAAACTAATATATATGATTCTATTAACAGTTGAACGAGCCACTGATCTATTTCAGGCTTATGAGCAATTTTATTGAAAGTCCTTCTCAAGTACTGACTCCACGACTTGATCATCATGTCAGGTTTGATCACCAAAGTCGGGTCTAGTGCTTCGATCACTAGATTAAAATTGCATTCGACAATAACTTTTTAAGTAGTCAAAAAACTAAATGTTACTTAAAAAATTATTTGATAACATAGCACTTGAATTAGTTTTAGAGATTAAGGTAGCTTTTTGTGAAAAGTTAACTCATATAATGTATAGCGTTTAAGGTTTTATAAAAAGCGACTAACAACTACCAAAATAACTAATTTTAATCAAGATACACTAAGCGATAACTTGAGCAATAAGTTAATATATACTACTATAGAAGTTATACAAATTGGGAAGTTTCTGACTTGTTATTATGTATATATATTACAAAGTCAATAAACTAGTAATAGCTTAATGAAGACCAAAGAGTAGGTTTAGATAGGACCATTTAACCTATTCCATATTTCAACAACCAAGAATCCATTCTAAATCAGAATTTTCCAACTTAGTCAACTTCACCCAAGCAAAAACCAATATCCACAGTATAGATAATTATTAGTCTAGCTACGTATATTTTTCATTTTTGCAATGTGAATTATCAGTCAATTTCTCTATTTAATCAACAATTTCTACTATTTTTTTTCCTATGCATGGAAATCAGATTTTCAAACTATATGTAACATCAAGCAAATATCAGACAGATACTTGATCATTATTTGTATATTTATTAAAATATATATTTATATATTATTTTCTGCAGAAAATTAAATAAAAAATAACAATTTAAATACGTACATAGGTATTGAGTTGCCGGACAAAGCTTGAGAAGTTGCTATGCTTAAAGAGTGTAGGTAAAAGATCACGAGCAAACTCCGCCGGCTGCCAAACGATAAACCCTGTTCCGTCGTCGTTCCATGATACGACATGGTCGGTGGCCGGATCCTCCACGAGCATGTAGGTTTTCAATAAAAACGGCGGTGGAGTTGATTTTCTTACATACTGATATTCTAAAGCCTTATTATTATTGTTGTGGTTGTTGTTATCATCAACAGGCTCCATATATGAAAATATTAAGAAGAAAATTAAAAGAAAAATAAAGATAATATAAAGAAAAAGAAAAAAAAAGAAGAAGGGAAAGAGATTAATTATAAGGAGAAGAAGAGAAGAGAAGAAGGGCAGTTAAGAACTCCCAACCCCAGCAATAGAAACCCAAGACGACTGCTCCACAGTTCATGAGAAATGCAATGGCTTTTTTTTCTCTTCTTGATTTCTTTAAAGAAGAAAGAAAGAAAGAAAGAAAGAAAGAAATGGTTGAAACGTATTTTCTAAGCCTAAACACTCTTTATATATAGTTCTCAAGAAAATTCTATTATTTTTTATCATATGTAAATATATCTATATATGTAAAGTGCCTGCAGGTCTAAAATAGTTTCTATATAACCCATTCTTTCAACCATACGATCTTGTTCTTTTATAAATCATTAATTTATTTTTATTTTGTAAATTTTGATGGCTAGGGTATTATATCAATTTGACTGGTCAATAAACAACAGTGACTATCTTTTTCTTTGCCAGCCATGTGTGTCTCATGGAATCCTTTTTTCCAAGTTTCTGATCAGATTTTCAGAAATTTTTTTTATTTAATGATTTAGTTGTCAATTTTCTTAGAATATTTTAAGTATATATTTAGTCTAAAATAAAATTTTCACAAATATATATATATATATACACACATAAACGTTCACACGTGACTGTAGTCATGAGTGATAAAGAAATGCTTTAAAATGACAAAGAAATTAAATATTTGGAGTTAGTGGTTGTGATTAATCTCATTTTTTTTAACTGATATTGATTTTTTTAATACATGTGGACATATTTTCATTTATTTAATTTATTTATGAAATTTTATTCACTACACATTTAAATAGCTAATTATTTTTTAAAATTAAAAAATTAAAGTGTATGGATTGACAATATATTGAATTATTATGATTTAATTAATAAGTAGTTGGATAAATAAAAATCGCACCTAAGCTTGAAAACACATAAAAATTATTATAATCTTATACTTGAAATATAGATTAAATAATCAATTGTTTCAAATTATTATAGCTATTTGGATTGACCCTTAAAATTTCAATTGCTGATGTAAAACAATTACTAAAAAAATACTCATCTAGATACTTAAATAATTTAAAATGTTAAAGGATTCAACTCATAAAAAAAAAAAACTGGAAACCTAATTATTAAAAAAAATATAAAATTTAGAGGGTTCCTACAATAATAAAACTATATAGGACTTATTGGAATCAAAATGGGTAATTAACAAATGAATTAATTTCAATAAAAGAAGTAGAGCACATGAAATGACCTAACAACAAACAGTGACATGATCCTGATTCTTGGGTCAAATGGTCTAGAAGCAAAGACACAGACAAGACTAATTAAATGAATATACAAGTTTCTTCTTCTTGACATGAAAAGACGATCGATCACACGAGATTGATTGTTGGATTTAACGGTTGTGATTAGGAGAGAAGAAGGGAAGGTTATAGTAGGAATATTTCATAGTAGCTAATTAATATTCTATTTTGCTACCATTAGATATTAATTTAGTTGATTTAGGTGTAATGATATTTTCCACATTCTTTATTCTTTCTATCTAACGTGACAATTCCTCTAATCCAAAAATTTTCTTTCTTTTGTTTTTTCCTTCTTCCACTAAGAATCATTGATTCTATGCTTTATAGTTTCCTTTTCTTTGTTTTTTTTTTAAAAGAAAAAAATAAAGATAAGTGACTTTTTGACTTTCATTGTATCTTTCATTTCATCTATAAAAATTTTCCACAGAAGCCTCGGTTATGTATTTGACAAAGCACTTGATGCATGCCACGTCCTTTCCTTAGACTGTGATATGGACAATAATTAGCTAATTATGCTAATTACTAAATATTATTTCATTTACTGAACTTACAGTAAAAAGTAATAAAGAAAAGAATGAATAGGTTAAAACCCTATTCATTTATAAAAGAAAATAATAGTCAATTTTTCATTTTATAAAGGAAAGTTTCATTTTTCTTGGAGATGAGTATTTTTAATTTCTTTTCTATTTTCCGCAAATTTTCTATGAAAAACAGGATGATTTTTGTAACTATAAACATAGATCATGTTTGCCAATAGTTTTTTTACGTAATTTTGACTGTTTTGATTTAGTCAAAATTCTATCTTCATCGTTTAGAGTGTTTAGTATAGGATTGTTCGGTAAAATTAGCTGTTATAGTAGTATTTATCCAACAATTCCCATAATCCTTATTTTACTCTAATTCTTTTTTTTCATTTCTCTATGAAATAGAAAATGGAAAAAAAAAAAAAAAAAAGTTTTTCTGAAAAGGTACCATCCAATTCTCTTGAGAGTCTATAAACGTGGAACCAGACGGTGGGGTGATGGGTTTTGGAAGGTTATTCATATAAGATGTAAGAAGAAGAATACAGGGCACTTGGACATGATGTTAGAAGGTTCCTATTTTGGTTGGGGAGCTGAGCTTTCTTGACTTCCTACATCCTTTCTTTCTTTCTTTCTTTCTTTATATATATATAATTTTGTCAATAGAAAAAATATACATAAAATTGAAGTTGTGTGCTATATATTATAATGTATAGTTTTGTCCCTTTCAATCCATCTTCTTCACCAACCACAGCTTTATGTTCCCACTTGCTATACTGCGGCTAGTGGGGAGCATCACAGCACGCTCCACCCACATGCATGGATAACTCAGATTACTATAATTATTGTTATTATAATAGTAAATAAATATTTATTTTTGAGGAAAAAAGAAACACCATACTAGTAGTTAAAAGATTTAAGATTTTTAATCTTAATAGGACAAAAAAGATTTGTAAACAAGAGAAAATTATTCATCGGCACATGCAAATTTAAAGTAAGAGAGTCAAAGAACAAAATTTAGATAAATAAAATTAAAAAACTAATTTTTTATTAATTTATAAAGTAAATTGTTTTTAAAAAAAAATTGAATTCATGGGGCCACTCCTGCCCTCCATAATTTTATGTATAAGTGAAGGATTAATTCATAAATATATTTAGACAAATAAATTAAACTTATCAAAATAATATAGTGAGTTTGAACGAATGAGAATCTAATCTTAAGTAGTAATTTAATGTAATCAAATGTATTTCTAGTTAATTTTTCGGTAATGTTTATTCATGTGTAAATGCTATTTCTATCTTATGATGCGAGTTAATCTTTCACTATAATTATATCCATTAAATATTTTAAACCTATATCTGTATAATTAAACCTAAGTTTGGGTCTGTTCGGTAAAATTAACTGTTTTAGTAGCTGTTAGCTATTTTAATAGAATTTAGCTGTTAGCTGTGTTTAATAACTTTTTATAAAATGTTAAAAGTTAAATGTTACATGGATTAACTTTTTATAAAATGCTATCTTAATTTCTAAAAGCTAGCTCAAACGATATACTACTAAACATTATAAAAAATATTATTGTCAAAACGGTAAAAGCTATTGCGGAACACAAGTTTAGCTGGAGTGTCTTTCACTATCATAATTTCCATAAACATGTTAGGCTATATCTATGTAATTGAACCTAAGTTTAGGTTAGATTTAGTGAGAGTGTCTTTCACTATGATGGTATCCATACTGTCTTTATTTAAGAAAGGTGGACATTAACAAAAAAGACAATATTCTCTAACAATTTGGGTTTTCTGTTTCAATTTGGCATTCTTTTTCTTTGTTGTTCATTCTTTTGAGTATTGACAACCCTTATTGTTGTTAGCTACCTTGTCGTCTCCACTTTATGGCCGCTTAGTGAATATCAGAGTCAAGTTCGAGTCGACTGTAATAAAACTTTATCATTATGCCACCATTAGCTCTGTTGATAGACTGGCTTTATGGAATACGTAGCACCACACATACAAGTCTAAAACCCTTCCCTAACCTATCTAATGTAGGATTTTGTTCCCGTGGCAAAATATTTTGGTATTTTTTTATAACTTAGTTAGCCCATTTAACTTTAACAATTAGAGTCGGTTCGGCAAAATTAACTGTTTTGATAGCTGTTAGCTATTTTAATAGCATTTAGTTATTAGCTGTTTTAGTAACTTTTCGGTTACCAAAAAAAAAAAAAAATAGCGTTTAGCGTTTTGATAAGTTAAAAGTCTTAAAGTTGGACTTAGATTAGTAAGGATATTATAAAATTATATTTATGTTATTTATTATATGTGTTAATCAATTTTCAAAGCTGGATAACCAATCTTTAATTTTTATGTTTTGGTGGTCTTTGATTGTGAAGAACAGAATGAGTTATTACGCGCAAATAATCGTCTCTATAGCAAACCAAAATTTTATTCACACAATTCTGTTGTTCTTATATGTTAGACAATTTCTGGAAGAAAATTTTTGGGTATTTGTTCTCGAATAGATCAAATTCACACACTTCAAACACTTGCTTCGATATTCAGTTCACAATCCAGTAGGGAAGAAGAGAGGAAGAACAAGTTTTACTTCTTCAGTAGAATTGTTTTGGGTTTGTTAATAATGTTTTGATGTAATTGAAATTGATGGATTTTTTAAATTTTTTTTCAGTGTATGATTTATTTAATTTCATTAGTGTAATTTGTGTATTTTATTTTTTGCAGGATCTATTAGTAACAAATAAATATTTGCACATACAATTTTTTTTTTTTTTTTTTTTTTTAAAGAAAACATACAACTTTTGTTATTTGCTCAATATCAAGGTATGAAATAGTTATAAAAACGAATTGGTTAGTGTAAAAATTGAAAAACTATGATTTTGATGTAAAAAGGATTTATAGTATTTACGAAGAAAATTATTTTTTATAAATATGTACATGAAAATTTAAAAATCTATGCATGGATTATGTATCATTAATTATAAATATATACAAGTTGTTGGCATTTTCTCTTAGAATTGTGCAAACACTGAAGCATGGCTAAAAAAAGAGAGATTAGATATGGTTTTCTTTCAATCTTTTCAGGGGAGGTTGCAGATATTCCGCCTCTTCATCTTTATTTTTGCTCTTTTTATCTTTGAAGATTGGATGAACTCCACACTTAACTATCAACTCCTCGCACTCGTAGTAGTCTTCTTCTTCTTCATTATGGTAATTCATCAAGAAATGAAATGAAGCCCGGCTCAAACTGTCTTCGGAATCCCAAGAAATTGAATTAGCCCACATAAACACAGTCTCCGATTGGATTTCTACTTCATCTGGAAAACTGAAAAAACAAAAATCATTACTCCGGCTATGTCCAGACTTGCCTGTAAGAAGGGCTTTACATCTAATATTTATGAAGTCATAAGGAGGAGGAGGTCCATTGGGTGCAACCACAGCACATAAAGAGAGACCAATCAAGTCCGGCTGCCGGCCGTCGAGCATGAAAGACAAAGACGACCCATTACTGTTCTGATACCTCATACCCTCTGCCATTTTACTCCCAGCAATATGTATCCTGGCACCTCTATAGCGAGGCTGTACAAACAAAATCAAATACAGTTATTTAACTGACATGAAAATGAAATCAGAACCATTTTTATAGAGACAGACAAGGACCTGATTGTCATTGAGTAAATGTGTTGCCAATACGTCGTCCACAATTTTACTCTGTGTTTCCTGATTTATTTTCATGCAATTACAGAAGTCTAAAATGGTACGTTTCGGTTCCTGTGCTGATAAAAATGAAGTTGATACCGATTCTAGAGACGTGCAGTTTCTTGCATATAAACATGTCAGAGCCAATGGAAGATCTGGCAAATGTTCAAGTCTCTTGCAATCTCTTAAAAAAAGCCTCTCCAAATGAGAGAGTTGTTTGATGCTTGCAGGTATGGTCTCAAAATTATTTCCACTCACATTTAAGTCGACCAATGACTTCAGGGAGCAGAGACCTTGAGGAAATTCTAGCATGTCACAACCGTTAAGATAAAGTTTCTCGAGATGAGGCAGGTCTGTCAAAGGAGGCAACTTTAAACCTTTACATCCTGAACAATCTAATGATTCCAATTGCGCCCACTGATTCATGGAGGATGGTAATTTTTTTAGCCCACTTGTATTAGCATGCAATACTTTCAAAGATTCTAAATTCCCCAAGTTCTCTGGCAGTTCAGTGAGACTCGTACAATCTGACATATTGAGCAGTATAAGAGATTTCAGTTTGCAGAAAGTGTCGGGGAGAAATGTCAATTTTGAGCGTCGAAGAATAATTATTTCAAGACATTTCAACTCGCCAATTGATGATGGCAATTGTTTTATTGTGCATCCATCTAAACTCAGTTCATTTATGTTCTGAGGAAGGCAGCTTAATAAACTATCGAGAATTTTGCATCCATCTAGAATAAGTCGACGCAACTTGCTTAGATTTTGAATAGATGAAGGAATCTCAACCAAATTTGTACAGCCATTCAACTTCAAAACCTCAAGTTTTTGGGCTCTACATAAGTCTGGAATCTTATTTAGATGCTTAGAGCGGCTAAGATCAATAGATTTCAAATTTCCAAGATTCTGTTATGGAAGGATAAAAAAGGGTTAACAATAAGTGAACATATCTAAATTTCCCATTAGATACTAAAAAGAAGCATGTTAAAACATACCTGAACTCCATTCCAAAGCTCTTTAAGTTGGCTTTCTGGCATGCGAAGTTCCATGAGCTTCTCTGCACAAAAACTTGGTGGCAAAGATTTCAAAGGGTATTTGTCCCAGCAAAGAAATCTTAACTCATTCGGAAGAAATTGGAGTCCTTTAGGAAGATATATCTTCACTTCACTAGTGAATGGATTGTGGAATTCAAGCAACCTAAGATTATACATACTCTCAAAGACTGTTGGACTTAGTTCTATGTCTCTGATTTTCGACTTGTCTAATGATATTCCTTCAACGTTTCCAGTCCCCTAAATACAAAATCCAAGGAAACAATTAATTTTAGCACTGGACACGCATTTTCTGTAAAATTCAAGTATAAAAGGCCCTTACCTTTTCTCTTGTCAATACAAGATAGACGTCCTCTGGAATCCACAATCTACTACGTTCTCCAGGTTGATGAATGCATTCCAAGCAAACAATATTTCTTCCCATTTGCTGCAGCAAATCATGCATTCCCAATTTATTATTATCAGATGAAACAGTTATGAGAGACTTATCTAAGAGACAACGTATTCCAATATCTGCAAAGAATCCACAACCATTTAATATCCTTTGAACGCGAGTTCTATCCTCTCCTTTAAAAAAGCATGCAATATCAAGAAATATGCTTTGTTCACTGCTTTCTAATCCATCATAACTAATTTTCAGAACTTCCTCAATTGTTTTGTCCGGGCTGTTTTCAAGTTTTGCCAATTCCATTTCCCACTCATTCACACTTCTGTAATATAGACTGGAGCCTAAAATTTTAATAGCTAATGGAATGCCTTGGGCATAGCTTATTGCCCTTTCTGACAGCTTCATAAATTCTTCTGGTGGAGCATCTTGTTTGAAAGCATGCAAGCTAAATAACTGAATAGCTTCGTAGTCGTCCAATCTCTCAACTTCATAAATATATTCCTCAGTATCAGCGTTTTTAAGTACTTGTTTATCTCTGCTAGTTACAATAATTCTACTTCCAGAACCATACAAATCACAGTCTCCTACTAAATCCTTTACTACCTCAGAATTATCCACATCATCAAGAACAATAAGAACTTTCTTCTTCATAAGCTTGTTCCTAATGAAATTTGAAAATATATTGGGCATCCGGACTTGGAAACTTCTTATTCCCAGTAACTTGGAAAGAATTTCAGCTTTTATATGAGCTACTGTACGTTTTTCTAGTTGTTCCCTCACATTTGGAACATAGCATTGACAATCAAACTGAGAAGAAATTCGATTAAATAGAACTTCAGCAATGGTCGTCTTACCAATGCCTCCCATTCCCCATATTCCTATAGAGCGCACACATTGTGATTGAATGGCCAATAATGATTCAACTTTCTTGATTTGTGAATTGATTCCAACTAAGACAGAACCATTGAAGAACACTTGATTAAGTTTCTTCAAAATATCATTCACGATTTCCTCAATTAGCTTGGATTCAGGCCTAGAACATACAAATACCAAAATTTAGCAACTTGATCACCCCAAGCCCAAAAAAAAAAAAAAAAAAAAAAAAAAAAAACCTTACTTGGTTATGCTTGAAGCCCATCCTTTGAGATTTGCAATCCCAATCAAAGCACCTCTCCAACTCTCCACTTTGAGCAGAGAGATTCTCAATTCTTGTGTAAGTTTATCAAATGCAACCCCAAAATTTCCCTTCAAGTGTTGAACATGAGTTGGATCTACTCGGTAAAAAACTGGTATTACAATTTGTCCTTTCGTCTCCTTACATTCAACTATCTTTAAGAGGTTATCCAGACAACAAGTAGAAGAAGCATAGTCTTCTGTGAAAATGACTAAAGAAATACTTGCTTCTTCTATTTTCGAAAACACCTCTTCTCCTCCTCCAGCAAGTTCATCATCGATGATGAAAGTCTGGATCAAGTTTCGCTGTAAAGCTTTGCAAATTTCAGTTACAAAGCTCTCGCGATTATCTGCACTTGTAAAATTAAGGAACACATCGCATTTCCTCTGAGTAATGGTGGACGAAGTAGAAGCCATGAAAAAGAAAGAAGAAGCCAAAGGCAATACTAATTAATAATTCGAGGTTGGAGGTATTTTGGTTCTTGAGCTGAGCGTGGACAAATAAAAAATGATAATTTGAGAAAGACAGGACTTAGATGCACGGCTAATAAAGTAAAAGTCAAACACAAACTTAATAGTATTTGATTATGAATGGCCTATCTATTAAAAATATATATTTGGCAGTTAGATTATGATATTTGATTATAATTTAAAGATTTTAATTTGAATGTAATGTAATATATGATTTTAATATATATATATATATATATATATATATATATATATTGCTTTTTTAAAATTATTTTTCAAGGAAATTCTTAAAAAAGAAAAATTGCTTAGGATCTGTGTCCAAACTTATGGACCAAACCAATTAAATTAAAAATTTTCTAAAAAGTGTTCCAACTGTATTATCTTTTCCTAAATATATAGTCAGAAATACTCTCATTTTAATAAAAATCATTAATTTCATTGATTTGGTTTATAAATAAGCCATGACTTGATGCAGGTAAGTTTTTCCATAATTCTTAATTGTATATTTGAATTTTTTAGTGAAAAACTTTTATGTGTAAACGTACATATACTCAAACGTAGCTGTTAAGTAGTATTGTAACATTCTACGTGGCTGGGGCGGATTTTGAATAAATGGTATTAAAGTGTATATATACAAAATTTTTATTATTTTTTATTAATTAATTAAGGAATAAAGGTCAATTTGCCCCTAAACTTTGGACAATATATAATTTAACTAAAAATTAATTTTATAGATAAATTACCCCTTAAACTTGTACTTAAAATACAAACTGCCCAATTTTTATCCTAAAAAATAAATTATTTAATATAAACGAATATGATTAAAAAAGTAATTAAATATTTGATCTAAATCAAATATAATTAAAAATAAATATTTTTCTAACCAAATATTTGAATATAATCAAATCTTTTTTAATTCTATAATTTTTGTCAAATCACATGTTTATTAAATTATTTTTAAATCAAATACTGTAAATTTTTATAATTATTATCATATTCTTAAATAATTTTAATTTTCTAATTTAAAATTTTTAAATAATTTTTTATTAGTTAAAATTATATAAAAAAATTTCTTAAAAAATTTTGGCATTTTGTTTTTCTGGTGCAAGTTCAAGCAGCTAATTGTAAAAAAATTAATTTTTGAGCTGACAATATGTTGTGTTCAAATTTAGGGGACAAATTGAACGTTAATCCATTAATTAACTGTGGTATTTACATTAATTTTAATTTTAAATTATTAAAAATTCTGAAGAACCTAAAAGAAAACTTATAAAAATACTTAATATTATAAAAAAATAATGTACGAATATAAATAATGAATAAAAATGAGTAATAATAATGTTGAAGGGATGTCGTAAAACAAATAATTCACTTCTAAAAATAGAAATAAAACGATAATTTGAGATGGATAAAAAATAAAAAAAATATATAGAACAGACAAAATAATTGATATAGTATAATATGCGGGTCATGTAATTCTCCATTTTCCTATTGTTCTATTTTTCATTATTTAGGAATTATATAACAAAAATTTTTAAATAAAATTTTATTAGAAATTTAATATGTCATTTATCGTTATAATAATAAAGTTTGAAAGGTACTTTGTTCATCTAATTATCCCTCAATTTGCACTTTCATATATATTATGTAAATAATTTAATCTAAAATCTAAATAACTTATTATTTTTAATTGATTTTTTATTTATGAATTAAGATTGATGATATTTGGAGGATAAAAACAAACTACTAAAGGTTTGATTTGGCAATAGAATATAAAGAAAATTTGAAATTTATATTAAGAAAAAATTGATATTTCATTACAATTTAGTGAAACAATTAACAAATTAATTATTTAGTTCAACCACAATAAAGTAGATAAATTATTTAGTGATTTTGAAAACAAATATCCTAACTTGAAAATTCCCTTAACAAAAAAAAAAAAGAAGCTTATGTCAAATTTTCCTACGTGGCAATCATTGAGTGGCCTCCAAAATGTCTGTTGTGGCTCAAAACGTGGTTTATCCTTTCTGCTATGTAGAGATCACCTGCTCTTAGCCTACCAAAACAACTCACGGAATTAACTATAAGAAGCATTGAAAACCGTTGATGAAATCCAACGGCTTATAATTTGCTAATACTGAACTTATTAAAGTGCTCGATAGCTTTACAAGCTCCGCAACCCCCGAGGTTATTGTCTAACTCTTGAGAAGAGAAGCGACAGAAATTGGCCGCGAAATATTCTACTCGCTCGGGTAAGTTATTGTTTTCTACTCGCTTGCACAAGAGTACATTTTCTTACTCTTTTTCCATTTTCATTTTTAGAAGTTTTTATTTATTTATTTATTTATAAATATAAATGTAACAAAAGATTGAGGATAAAGAATTAAATCAATTATTTTTTTTTAATTAGAAGGTATCGTACATTTTTTGTTCAGTATATACTGATTCTTTTAAACTATGCAGCATAAAATTTTTTTACTCTTTAAATATTTACAGATATTAAATTTATTTTCTCACGTTTATTCATATTGCTTACCACACGATCAATAAATTATTTATTGCAAAATATATTAAAAATATAATTTTTTTTATGCAAATCAAAAGAAAATCCCCTTACACCTTTTTTCTTTGTATGATTTATAATATAATATAAACATTTTTTTTATAATCAATCATATTCAAGCTATAGAGTGTAATATTTTTAGTCTTCTAATTTTTCTGAAATTGAAAGTATATTTTCATTTTTATATGGATCGAAGCCACTTATCATCCTCAACGATATACAAAACGATTTTTTAGCAAAGACTCTAAACGAAAAATAAATATATTGATGTTATTAGATTTATTAGGTTTAAGTGATGGTTTATCTAAAAATAAAAAAGAAAATGGTTTATCCTAGAATATGACTTATACTTCCGCGAGTGGGAAAATTTCCGAGAAAGAAGCGCGTGTTCCCCGTACCCTAACAATTAAAACAGAAAAATGTTTTTGTTTTTAACTGCTACACTGTACACTTCTTTAGTTCGCTTCCCTTACTATTATGCTTATATTATATTCATTGTATGGTCTCAAACCATTATGGCTACGCCTCCGAAGATAAGAATCGGAATCGGCGCAGTTCCCGCCATGACCACCGCTGCAACAACCGCCACTCTCTCTCTTCCTTCTCACTCTCTTATCTTCCTTAGAAACGGCACCGTTCGCAATCCCCGACGCTCTATTTTTGTCAACTCGCCATTTCCAACTCGATCAACTTCGCTCCGATTCAAAGCTTCCGCCGCCGCTGACTCGCCACCCACTCCAGGTCTCTCTATCACTTTTTGCTTTAATTCTAGTAATTGACTCAATGGAATTTGATTTAAGGCTTTTAATTTGGTGAGAGCTAGTTCTCTAATGGTTTCATGCTTATATGCTAGACTTTTGGGTGTGGAGTTACATGTTTGATAGATTTTATGGCGTTAATTGATGTATCTTTAAGAAATGCACATGTGTTTGATTTGTTTGGAGTAAGCTAGTTATGTAATGTGGTTATTGTTGTATATGCTATTAGATTGTGCTTTGATATGAGTTTGTTCATTGACTACATTATTGAGGTATCTAGTGTTTTTACATTGTATATGACCTTTTAGAGAATTTAAGATTAGAGGAGTCTATTGGTAAATACTCTATCTTTAGCTATCTATTGCCTTGGAAGGGAAAGGACAAGCGATTATTTAAGTATGCTATGACATATAGTGAAAATTTGAGGTTCTCACTTTGAAGTTTATGGATTTTTTCTGTTCTCGGTATATTTTTGGCTATCGAATACGCGGAATTGAAGGTGTTGGACGCTGATTGAGTATTTGTTCTTGCAGGCAAAGGTGTTGAGAATGTAGTAATTATAGGTTCAGGTCCTGCTGGATATACTGCAGCCATATATGCTGCTCGTGCCAATTTAAAGCCTTTAGTGTTCGAGGGGTATCAAATGGGTGGTGTGCCTGGTGGACAGCTCATGACTACCACTGAAGTGGAGAATTTCCCTGGGTTTCCAGATGGAATAACTGGTCCAGATTTGATGGATAGGTAACAGAAAATGCAATACTTTCTGTTATTCATTTTTTTTTTCATGATTAGTTCTTGTTCTTTTAATGAATGGTTGGTATATATGTTAGCGGAAATCACACAACACACACACGCACACAGATTAGAAAAGAAGAAGAAAAATGAACACAAAATTTTTATGTGGTTTGGCAAGTGTGCCGATGTCCACAACAGTCATCTTTTGTTTTTAAAAATTATCATCAAAAAGAGCATTACAGTCCTTTTTGACTTTTTTTTTTTACAATCAGTTGATTCAGTCCTATTTATAGACACAGGTTCAGAACCTACCAGAGATGGCAATTGTAAAAATGCCCCCAATCATGTTTGAGGGTTTAGTGGCTTGGGTCACGAAGCCCTTCCCTGTGAATGGGTCATAGTGAATAGTAATTTCTTCTCTAACAAATATGAGCCATAATTCAACAGTAAATGCATAAAAGTAGCCGTTATTTCAAGTGAAATTATATGATAGATTCTTGACTTTGTGTATTTGACTAGAATGCGACGACAAGCTGAACGCTGGGGAGCTGAACTCTTCCAAGAAGATGTGGAATTTGTTGACGTTAAAAACAGTCCTTTCACTGTGAAAAGTAGTGAACGTAAGGTGGTACATGATTCTATGGCATGCTTTTATTTATTCAAAATCTTTCCTTTTGCATTGACTCTTTGGAATCAGTTTGGAAAAGACTGCTGCTGGATTTAAAATTGATTCAGCTTGCTATTGGGTCAGAGGCCAACTGATTCCTGGAATAAGAAGATAGTTGACCATTTATCTTTTAAAAGGGTATTTGACCTATAACAAGTTACATATGTAACATTGTGCCCAGGAATGGGTCTAGTATGGGGCACTTGCTCCCACTGCCTCCATGCAATCCTTTTGAACATATTAGTAGACTTTTTTTTTTTTAAAAAAAAAAATATTATTTACATTTGCCCCTACTCAAGTATATTTGTTTGCCCCCCCTCATATTATTTTTTTAACTATGGTAACTAATTTTAGTTTTATTTTGTTATGGACGCAAGCTTCTTTATTATCTTCTTGATACATTGCTCATTTGTTGTTCTAATAGGCTGTGGATCCTTATTAATTGACAAAAAAAAAAAAAAGGAAGAATAGAAGCTAGACTGTCCTTATGATTCGAAATTTTTTGTTATGTTAACATCTCAGGTTAAGTGCCACAGCCTTATTTTTGCCACGGGAGCCACTGCAAAAAGGCTCAAGTTACCCCGTGAAGATGAATTTTGGAGTAGGGGAATTAGTGCCTGTGCAATTTGTGATGGAGCATCGCCACTGTTTAAGGGACAGGTTCTTGCCGTTGTTGGAGGTGGTGATACAGCTACAGAAGAAGCATTGTACTTAACTAAATATGCCCGTCATGTTCATTTACTTGTTCGCAAGGACCAACTTAGGGCATCTAGGGCAATGCAAGATAGGTGAGTTTTCGTGGAACCTTTCTTTTGGTTGTTGAACTTATGGGGGCATCTTTTTCTTACATTTGCCTTTACGATTGGTTGTAATGTACTTGGGCAAGAACCTAGTTACTATCTTCAGCACTTCTAATTTATTAATACAATGCTGAACATGAGATGTAGTACACTTCGCAGGATTTAATTCCATCAACATAATACTACATATCCTCATCCACTATGTTCTGTTCATTTTGGATCTTATAAATTGTAATTGTGTGAACTGTGAAAAGTTTCCTGCTACAATTTTTTCATCTGATAGAAAATGAAATTTCTCTTTAAAAGTAAATGTTTTGAAATTTGTTCTCTAAACGCTTGCAGGCATCCTCTGCCTTAACAGTCTTTTACACTTTTCAGTTCTATTGCATTACATCGATTGTGCAACTGCTGACTATTAGCTTTTGTGGTTTTCATTTTCTTTATCCTTTATCTGATTGGCTATCTTGATACCCTGAACTATATACTAATGAACAATTTGTATGTTGAGTTTTCAACTCCCTGAATGTTTGTTTAACAGGTTGATTATCGCGAATGTTTCAGAGTGTTCAACAATCCAAATGTCACCGTGCACTTCAATACAGAGACTGTGGATGTTGTTAGCAATATTAAAGGGCAGATGTCTGGCATTTTGATCAGAAAAGTTGACTCTGGGGAAGAATCTGTTCTTGAGGCAAAAGGCTTGTTCTATGGCATTGGTCATTCACCTAATAGCCAGTTATTGGAAGGCCAAGTTGAACTTGACAATGCAGGGTATGTATTAGTTAAGGATGGTTCTGCAGAAACTTCTGTTGAAGGTGTGTTTGCAGCTGGGGATGTGCAGGTAATCCTGTGAAAAGTTATTGTTGCTTCTGGTGATTGGCCTGGCTGTGCTTTCAATTGTTTTGTGATATGGAATGGAAAAACTGTGATTGGGAATGAGTAATAATTTTCATGCCCAAAGGTTAAATGGTAAGATTGGAATTAAAGAAGTTCTACTTTCAAACTTTGTGCAAACTGTGACGGGTAAATACTTTCAAACTGTTAACCAATTGGGAATAAACATTGATGTAATTATGGATGTTATGAAACAAAACCAGTTCTTTTCCTTTGAAAATTGTCTGGTGATGCAATTTTGAGATTCATGAACTACCAGTGCAAGTTTGAATGACATGCAATGGAATTGGATTCCCATGATTATATGTTGATTTTCTTATATCAAGAAAGTTGGGCACACTGATTGAGTTCTATTAACCATCTTGGTTACACTTTTCATTGTTCTTGGTGTACGTCCCTCTTTAGGTGCCTAGGTGCTTATAAAAACTTTTAATGGTATTCATGAAATGTAAATTCTCTCTCTTCATTATGAAATTCAAACAGTTATAAATTAAACACATCATCTATATATGTCAACTAAAATGGTTTCTGTGCAGTTGTAAAGATTTGCATAACCTTATGATTAGAAATTATATTTTTCTTAAAAAGTCCTGTAATTATTTTATATTCTCTGATTATGTTACTTATTCATGGATAGGACCATGAATGGAGGCAAGCCGTAACTGCTGCTGGATCTGGATGTGTTGCTGCTTTATCAGTTGAGAGATACCTTGCCAGCAATAATCTACTTGTAGAGTTCCATCAGGTAATTATATTTTTATTCATAAAGGAAAAGGGAAAAGGGCATAAAGAAAGAAAGCATCTCTTTGTACTGAAGTCTAACTTTATCAACTGTGCTTATTTCTCATATAGACCCAGGCTCCCTGTATTACATGATCTTGCTGTTCGCAAGTAGTTATTCCTCATTAAAGTTCCACTCTCTAGAATTTGTCACCCCTGAACGTTGCCTATCTTGTTGCTCTGGAGAGAATAATAGTAGCTGAATGGATAAAGTAACTGCATCTAGTATCTTTTGAAGATTATGAGCATCATCTGAAGGTTCTGTAGGTATTGCATTTAGGATTGAATTGCATCTCAAAAACCAAGAAACAGGATCTCAAGTGAGCTGGTCTTGATCTCAAACTAGAGTCCAAGAATCAGCTCAACTTCACCTTGGAATGTAAAGGACTAGTAGTAGGTGACAGCCAACACATAACTTTGTCAAATCTCATGATGTGGGTCCAAATAGAAAGAGATAGAGTTGGAGGCGTACCTCCACTGACTTTTTGGCCTTTATGTTTTTATTTTAAGTTTGAGAGACATTCTGCAAGAGAAACGACAAGAATAGGAGAAGACAAACATAATTTCTTTTATTTTTTATTAGCTTTAAAGATTTGATTATAAAATGGACTGGTGTGTTATTTTTGAAATCAATAAAAAATATTCTATCATTTTGTTTTATAAATAAATAAACCATTATATTATTTTAACAAAAAATAATTTTTAACAAAATAATTTTAAAGTTTATTTTCTTTAAATATTTAGGCCATCAAAGTTCATTTGTTAATTATTTTTTTATCAATTTGCAGAAGTTTCATTTTGTAATAAAATATTTTTTTTCCATAAGCTATTTGAATAAATTATTTTTTCACTATGCACAATTTGATATACAAGGTTATTGTAATATTTGGTTAAATTCTTAGTTTGATGTTGATTTACATCATTTGGCTAACTTTTGAAAAAGTATTCACAAAAAATGTGGCTGATTTGGTCCGACTCTGAAACTGTTATTGATTCTGTATTTTAGACCCTGGTATATTCATAAAGCAAATATTTGAACTTCTGAATTTAGTTAAAGTAATTGCTCGTTAAAAAGCCTTTGGTTAAATTTTTATTTATGATTTTGGACTAAATACATGAAAATCAAATATGTGTAATGGAAAGCTTTATGAGTTGTCTTGATATGATATTTTCTCATTCATAATTTTGTATTCTGAAATTTCATGTATAGCTTCCAACTAAATTCATTTGTTCTTCATGGTTCTTTATGACAGCCTCCAACTGAAGAGGTCAAGAAGGACCTCACTGACAGAGACGTCAAAGAGGGCTTTGACATTACACTTACAAAGCACAGGGGCCAGGTGTGTATTCACACCTAAGAAATAAGATGCCATTGCTTCTTCTTTGATGAGTATTATAGAGTATATGATTTTTCAATTTTCATGACTTGTGATTATTATTGAGTATCATTGAGCGGATATTGGAAATAAAGGATTCATATAGTCGACCCGAACTAGTTTGGGACTAAGATTTTGTTATTGTTATTGTGAGATGTGACCATTAATGTGATAAAATTCTAATGAAGTCAAGTCCTCATACATGATTCCTTTTTTTTTTCCTAGTGAGATGAATTCCTAATTCGCTCTTAGCTAGTTTATTTATTTTATTTTCTTTTTCTTTTGCAGTATGCTCTACGAAAATTGTACCATGAAAGTCCAAGGCTCATATGTGTGCTATACACGTCACCGACATGTGGACCTTGCAGGACTTTGAAGCCAATTCTTAGCAAGGTATGTTTTTCCCAATATGGCAGGAATGATTCAGATCTCAATCCCAGCATATGTTGGCTTGTTACATATATTTTCAACATGATTCGACTCGAGTTTATAATTTTATGGGGTTCTGCCAATTCTCTATATTTTGTTAAATAGTGCAATTTAAATGTTGAAGTTTTGCTAGAAGTTAAAATACATTCATGTATAACTTCCTAGTAAAATACCACTGGAGTTGTAATGGGAAACAATGTTGAAGTGCAGTTGTTCTTATGCAAAAAAAAACATGATAAAGGCGGGCAATGAATTATCTGAACAAAGTTACCAAAAGTGTGTGAAGGAAATTGGTGGAGGTTCTCATGCATATGACATATAATTCATTCATGTTTCTTGATTAAGTAAAATTTGTTATGTCTGACCTTTTCTCTTAATATTTTTCTTTGGTGTTGAATGGAAAAAATGGCAGGTGATTGATGAATTTGATCAAAATGTACATTTTGTTGAAATTGATATCGAGGAAGATCAAGAAATAGCAGAAGCGGCTGGAATTATGGGAACACCATGCGTGCAGTTCTTCAAGAACAAGGAGATGCTCTGGTTGGCTAGATTTTGTTACTTCTGTATCCCTTATTAACCTGTTCCTGCTCATATAGCTTTCACTTACATTTTCCTTTCCTGATATAAAATTTTACATGACAGGACCGTATCAGGAGTCAAAATGAAGAAAGAGTACAGAGAATTTATTGAAGCAAATAAATGAGGGTAATTCAAAATGCCATCAATTTCGTGATTCAATTTTGTTCCTTTTGCTTTTTTACTTAAATAATGCATTATAATTTTTACAATGATACCTTGTGTTGTATCACTACATTGTACATTATATACATTACATTGAGAGCTCCCAAAGCAAATTAGGGATTTCAATCTCCAGTCT
This sequence comes from Jatropha curcas, assembly GCF_041381405.1. NCBI lineage: Eukaryota > Viridiplantae > Streptophyta > Magnoliopsida > Malpighiales > Euphorbiaceae > Jatropha > Jatropha curcas. The sequence goes on along the minus strand of NC_143152.1, from coordinate 2,565,932 downwards.
TTGTATTTCCTCCAACTGTACATTAATGGCGGAGCCTCGCCTATGTAATTTTTTGCCACTTATCGTCTCAAGACATGGACTGATACATTTTGAATCCGACTTTTGAAATTACTTGTTTGGTTTAACGTCTCGAGTTTAAATCTTGCGTATGGAAATTTTTTAAACACTTGGAAGAAAGTGTTTTGTCTCTCTTTATGCGCTTGACTGGTACAAATCTGAATTAGTTAAGCCGGTAGATTTCGGATGAAGGATGATTAAAAAAAAAAAAAAAACTTTAATAACAAAAGATTTGGATTTTCGAAAGATTTAATTTGCATAATTCATTTGTTATGAATAAGGGATTAATATCGGAAATTGACATTTTTTTTACCATTCTAATTAATATCTTTTACCTCGTGGCATGGATAAATAATGACAGATGGTAAAAGAAATATATTTTCCAAGTATTAGTTACCATGTAAACACATGCAATACATGTGTACGGTGCTGGCATTATTATAGTATAAATCAGAAAAAAAAAAAAAAAACAAATTGTATGTAAATCAAACGCAGAATTGTTTTATAATTAAGATAATAATTTTACCTCTTGCTTATCTTTATTGGCCTTTAAATATGTACAGATATATTAATTAGGAATCAAATGATGTTAAATTAATTTTACTAAATTCAATATTTGTCGTAGTGCCTTTTTCTTGCTTAATTAGAATAAAATCACCAAATTTTGGTAATTTCTTCATAGTGTGAGGGGTTGGGAATAAATTGATAAAACAAGCAAAGATTAAACCTCAACAGGAATTCATAAATTGAATAGAACAATTGTGTGTTACATGCCTACAAACATATATATATATTTTTTAATTTTAATTATAGCTATCCTTAGCCTACCAGACTAGAATTAAATTCTAATCGCATCCGGTCAACTCATTAAAGAGTAAAGTGCTCCAAGCACGTATAATATTTTAGATGGTAGTACTCACTCACATTTTCCTTTACATAATAACTAAATGATAAACATATATATGTAACAATTATAATATCTTGTACAAAAAAAAAAAAAAAAAAAAACATACAAAAATATTAATTAATTAGGCAATGGTGATGCAAGACCTTCTTGAGAAGACAATGCATGCAAAGGTTGTTGCCTCCTAAAAGAGCCATGTTTGTCCCTTCTAAAAGAATTTGAAGGTGTTTTTATGCAGAGCCTTTGCAATTTCAGTACTGCTCTTTCCTTGTATTTAAGTACTAGAAAGAAGACAACTCTATGACACAACAACAAGAGCAATAGAGCAGCCAAATCCCACCACTTCGTATACTTCAAATTGACACCTAAATCTGCCTTAAGAACTTTCTCACCCTTTACCTTTGGATCTCCAGGCACTAATGGTTCGAACTCGAGTCCAATCATGTCGTTCTTTAATTGACCCTAATCACAAAATTCACTAAATTAATACACCTTCTTTGTAACTAAATGCATGTTTATTATAACATTATTATATTCAATCAAACATAATCTTATATCCTAAGTAAATTAGATTAATTGTCAATCAGATGTGATCTGATTGGTCTTCTCACTTATGTGAGGAGTGAGAAATCTTAAGTTCGAATCCTTTCGATCATAAATATTTTCACTAATTTGGTGAGTCCAAAAGAAGATCTATTCCTATTGTATATCCCGCGGTATTATTTCGGCAAATAAGGCCTCCCAATAAATAAAAAAAGTAAATTAGATTAATTTACCTGCACAGCCCATGAGGTGAAACTAATATAAGACGTTGGATATCGCCAGAAGAAGCTGGGAAGATTAGGTATTGGCCTGTAGAGTCCAGATGCCATTATTAACAACATCTGTATCAAAACAAGAAACATAATATTCCTTAATTAGAACCATCCATTGTTATATATATAGTTAAAAGAAATAGAGTAATTCCATTTTTTTTTTTTTTTTAAACTTACAATTATAGCAGAAGAAACTCCCATGCCCATCAAGAAGTTAGGCAGAAGTAAAGCAACAATCATTGTGACACATTCCATAATAGAAAGGCAACAAAAGAGATTGATACAGAAATGCCAGAGGATGGAAAATCCCATATGAAATTTCATCATGTAATGAATTATTGTTCCACTGGATAAAGCCATGATCGCCAAGAAAGGGAATGATGAAACCAAGTTTGCAAACACAAATTCACCCTCTCCATAGTGACCATTGAATCTTTCGTAGTATACTACCTGAAGGTTTAATTGGTAATCAACACTATTAAAATGGGAGTCAGTTGCAAATCTAAAAATATTTTTTTCTAAGGTTAATATATAATTTTTTGAAAAAAGAGGGATCAAAAACATAAATAAATTGAACGTTATAGAATAATTTAGACAAATCAACATATATATATATATATTAGAAAATTCTAAAAAAAAAAAAAAAGAAGTTCAATTGAACTCTCTTTTTATTAAGTGGATCCGCCAATCGACATGAGACATTACTCTGTCCCCAAAAGACTAGCTAGCCTATTAGGGTGCGCTACCTCACATTCTTCCCCACCTAATCTCGTGACATCTTCGTTGCAAGTGAAGCCCCCTGCCTATCCCAATCTTGGGTCGCTTGGTAGAATATTGTAGCCGGATTCAGGCTAGCTCTAATACCATTTTGTCACGGGGACGTTCTATCTCTAAAAAATTAATCTATTAAGGTGTGTAATCAAGGACTTAATTAGATAGAAATAAGTAGAATTGAGCGTGAAATGTATACATATATAAGAAATAAACTCTATATGAGGCAAAATTGAATATCAGAAACCATAATCCCCTTAGGCCTCAACAAAACTTTGCTTTTATGTGCAGCGCCCACACTTATAATTCCAAGACCCCACCCTTTATAATATGCATTTCAGAAATGAATATTTAAAAAAGATTTACCTTCCATTCTTCAGCAACAGAGGGTAAGCCTCCAACGCACAAGCAAAGCAATAAGCCATAAAAGAAAGCATAGCATTTAACTCTTGCTAAGATTGCTGGTGCTGATAATCCAATATCAAAGAACATAATTCCAGCTCCAAGTGAAACGAGAATGCAAAATAGTATCCTTATCCAGAAATAAGCGACATCTCTTGTCATGTTCACAAAGGAACGTTTTGTCAATATCCACAGCCTTTTCCACCAACTGCTTCTTGTCATCTTTAAATCACTTGCAAGCTCTTCCTATAATTATATATCTTAAAATGTGTTAATTAAGCCAAAGAAATTAAAGGCTATATATGGTATAATTCCAAATAAATTAAATAAACAAATAAGACTTGCATTAACAAGAGTAATCTCTCGAATCCTTTTTCTTGTATTTATTGAATATTCAGACTTCATGTACTTTTCTGTAAGCATTTCTTTGATGTCCTGTGTGCTCAAATTGATTTGAGAATTTGAAGATTGGGAGGGTTCCTGTATTGCATAACAATAATTAAACACAAATTAACAATTTTAAATGCAAAATAATTTGTTTTTTCTATCGAATATAATTTTTAAATGGGAGGATAGTCAAGAATTAATACTATATTTGCCGCGTTATAATGATATACTGTGTTATATTTAGTACATATATATGAGGTATCTTAATAGTCGAAACTCGCCACTTCTCGTTTTATGTTAATTAAATATTTTTAATAATGGTCAACAGCAGCTGAAAGAATAATGGAAAATAGACTCTATATATACATACATGGTCATTTTTTGATCGTAATCGAATCGAAACTATCTTGTCAAAATCTGAATTGATACACCGGAGAAAATGATCGGAAGGGTTTGTTCTTGTCGGACAAGGAAATCCAGCTTCAGCAAAGAACTGTATTACAACAATAATATATCAAAATCAAGATTCATTAATTTCTAACAATTTCTACTTACTATAGAATGAAACATTCTAACCTTAATGGCTGTCTTTGCCTCTCCAAAATAGATAGTTTCTCCACTTGAGAGAAGACACAAGTCGTCAAACAAGTCAAAGATATAACTACTTGGTTGGTGAATAGAACAAACAACTAATCTTCCTTCAAGAGCAATATTTCTCAGAACTTGAATGACAAAAAAAGCAGAAGCACTGTCAAGACCTGAAGTGGGTTCATCAAGAAACATGACATGAGGCTGTGTTAATATTTCAAGACTAATGCTTAATCGCCTTTTTTCGCCCCCGCTAATTCCTCTCAGAAGCCAATTTCCAATCTTATTTTCAGCACATTCTTGTAATCCCATCTTTATTATTGTGTTTTCTACTACTTCATTCATCTCATTTTTACTCATTGTTGTAGGAAGCCTTAAATGAGCTGAGTAAGTTACAGTTTCTCTTACTGTTAGACTTCCCAAGAAAAAATCTTCTTGAGTGACATAAGACTGCAAAATAAAAGAAACAAAATCCAAGACAGTGCTTCAATTTCAAATAAGTACATTAGGGTTTAAACTTATATGTAATCTTGCACTAATGATCACATTCTGGTGACTAGAGGTGTAAATGAGTTGAGCTGAGCTCAAACTTGTTAAACTCAAAGCTTGACTCGATAGAATTTAGCTCAGCTCGAAATTCGACAAACCTGAAAATTTTAGACTCGAGTTCAATTTTAAAAAATCTGAAGTTTGATCCTCGATGCTTAAATAAATTTAAAATAAATATTATATATATGTATATATAAAAGCTTGATAAGGCTCGATGAACTTTCGCGCTGAACATTTTTAGACTCGAGCTCAAATTTGAGCCGAACTCGAACAGCTCATAAGCCGGCTGTCTCATTTACATCCCTACTGGGTGACCCAACTGCAAGAAAAAGTTTGATAACTAGATTGCAAGAAATTGAAATTGTAATTTATTACGTCTATTAAGATTTATGATCATACTTACAATACTTTTGCAGCCTATGCTTCTTTGCTTTCCATTCAACAAAACATTTCCAGACATTATTACATTGGGTGATAGCCTCCCTGCCAACAAAAGAGAAAAAAGTCCAAATCTATTGTAATGTGTATCGTTTATTTATTTTCTTTTAAAAAGAAAAAGAGAAAATGCAAAGAATTAATAACTACTCTTTTTACATTTTAGAATAAGCTATATCATAATATAATTAACATTGAAGGCCATTAGAAGAATATGAATATCTAAATCTATAGATAAAGCAGACTCAGCCAACCAATCATCAGCGCAGAAATCTCACGAAAAAGTATGAAATTATAAAATTTTTTGAACAGAAATAAATTTCTGAACTATAATTGTAATATTTATTATAATTGTTTTTTTTTTCTGAACTATTTATGAAATATTCGAAAATAGAGAAATCTTTATTTATAATTGTAATTTAAATTACATTGTTATGTTATGGGTTTTTTTTTTTTTGTCGAGAGACTTCCTCATCAATGCTATGTGCTATTAATATTTCATTTTATTTGAAGTATAAGTTATTTTTTCAAGTGTGATCTGGTTAGTTTGTCACGTTTCATAAAAGATATGAGGAGAAGAAGGTTATAATTTGGTGAACGATACTTAAAGGAAGGACTATATTATTGCGTAGCTTACATGTTTTCCCGATTCATTGAACCTCCTATATATAAAAAAAATTATATAATTTAAAGAAATTCGTATTCCATAAATAGTGTAGATTTTTTTTTGATAAAATTTAAATAATATAATTTAAATATTTTCTTAATTAATGGCAAAATGCATAAAGAAGTCCCTAAATTTATAGATTTTTTTATCTATTGCGCACTCTAATTTTCATTTGTGGATTTTAAGACCTTAAATTTTGTTATTAGTAACAGAATTTTTTATTTCTAAAAAAACCCTTCAAAACTTGTACATTCCAATATTGACTGTATTAAAATTTAATAGAGGCAAGACTTTGAAATTCACATTATTGTAATTATTTTTATTATAGCTTCCCCAACTCTTTCAACAGAAATTGCCAATTACATTAAATCAATTCATTGATTTGAACTCCCATAACTTACAACCAACTCATAAATAATAAGAATGCGACTAAATTGTTCATTTTTCTTTTCCTTATATATGGGAACTTGGGTCAATGGTGACAATGACACAACATTACTATTTAGGATCTGAAATCCTTATCTATGAATTGAAAGGTTGGAATTTCAAGCACCAGTTTTTATCACTAAACAAAAAAATTAAATATTTTCCAAAGCAATCTAAAAGCTCGAAATCAAAATCATATATTGAATCAAACTAATTAATCCGAATAATCAGAACGAAAAATCCAATTAAATTTAATTTGATTCGCTTTTTCAGTTAAAATAATTATATCCTCACCCATATTTAAGTGGTAAAGTATTTATTTTAAAATGTATGAAATAAAAAAAATTTGAAGCCTAACAATTTGTTGGTACTTAAAAAATTTTTTAATAAATAAAGAAATAAAAAAACATAAATCTTGTCACATTAATGTTTAGTGTGACAAATTTATTACCTATTTTCAGCTTAGCTAATGCGTAGCTACCATTTCAAAAAGAGCTATGCCCTAATCAACTTTTGCAATACAACTAAAGGGTTTTGCTATTATTATGGCCAACATATTGTTCGTCGGATGAATGGAATATGATATATAGAATTTTTGTATACAAAATAATTTTGTAAAATATTTATCTTGTAATTATATTTCGGAAAAGAAATTTTGCTTTATCTAAAATTTAAGACAGTCTAAATTTAATTTTAGATCAAAACATATCCTAGGAGTAAGTGCATTATGACCTAACAATAGATTACGTTCGAATCCTCTTTTCCCAATACTCAAAACAAAAAAAAAAAAAGTCTAAATTGTATTTTATGAAATGAATTGAATTTATAATTTTTAATATTAATATATTAATGAAAAAAAGTCTAACATATTAACATATATTTAATATAATTTTAATTTTAAGAAATTTGTTATTATATAAATTGAATTTATACTTCACCTCTTATTTAAAAGATTTGAATTTCCATTCATACCAATACATGCTGGTATAATTTTTAAGGTCCTTTTTTGAATAATTAACTTTAATATTCAATAATTAATCATTTACTAGTTTATATTTTTTTTCCTTTAACATAAGTCAATAAAATATAATAAGAGAAATAATAAGACATCAAGCAATTGGGAACAGACATATATTCGCATTTTCTGTTAAAAAAATCAATAAAATACAAAATTCAAAATAAATTAATATTTTTATAATATATATTTTTTGCAAAATTGTATCTAATAATTTTATAAAAATACACATAGTCTTAATTAGATAAGAATTAAACCAAAAAAAAAAAAAAAAGCCATATTTGTGTGTGTGTGAGAGAGAGAGAGAGAGAGAATACCAGCCAAAGCATCAAGCAAGGTTGATTTTCCAGAGCCAGAAGGACCCATAATGGCCAGAATCCTATGAGGCAAAGCATACCCACTTACCCTATTCAATAGCTTTCTATTATTTATTTCATTTTTTTTGCTTTGCAACCATATATTCTTAGCCAACATAACACTCACATCTTCCCACACCAAATGCAATGATAGCTTCTCTACGTCCACTTCTTCTTCTTCTCTTGCCTTCCTCTCCATTATTTTGCTTTACTTCTTCTTCTGCTTAGCTTTAATGGGTTTTTGGTTATGGAGATTGTGAATACAAGTTGAAGAAGGAGAGCTTTATATATATATGTTTGAGCATGCATCATCCTGCCAAACAAAAGGGTGCCCACTTTCCTAATTATTAATTGTTTGCCAATAACATGTCATGAAATTTCAAAAAAAAAAAAAAAAAGGGACAATAACATGTGATGAATTATAACTTGGGATATAGAGTAAAGTAAAAATAAAAAAAAAATGCATTTTACATAAATAAAATTGAAAAGCATTAAATGCGGAAATTATTTGAAAAGCATTGAAAACTGGAAAAAAAAAATAATAAAAGAAAAAGGAAATATCCAAAAAGAAAAAGGAAAATGAAAGAAGAAAAAAAATTTGGATAAGACTACAGCACAAAAGTTAAATTTTTTGTATTGATCCAGAATTCTTATCTACCGTTAGATTTAAAATATTTAATTATGAATCATTAGTTTAAAGTTGACTGCATGACCTGCTACCTACAAGATAAATAATAAAAAATATAAGCTTTTATTTTTATTTTATAACAAAATTTTTATTATTAATTATGAAAATAATATTTAAAAATATTTAACTAAACCGGTCATTTATTTTTTTGAAAAATAAACTGGTCATTTATTGTTTATGAATTATTTAATTTTATTCATATATTTTATTTATTATTATTTTTAAAATCCTGTTTTGTTAATTCAAAAGATACCAATTCAAACTATTTAACAACAATGAATATAAAGTATCATTTTAATAAACAATTAACATAAATAATATACTAAGTGAATATTTTTTTTTCCTCTAAAATAAAATATAGAACATAAATTTTCCTGAAAAAAGACTAATCATATAAATACTATTTTTTAAAATTTTAAAATTTTTGTGATGCCCATAATGATTTGTGTACATAGTATAATACTTAATTAAAATATGACTCATAGCATTATTATTATACAAAAATTACTTTATAATATCTGTAATTCTAGTCATTTAAGTTGAAATTTATATGTGGTATTTCAAAAAGAATCAAAAGTTTATTTTGTATATCAAAACTACATTTATAATCTCAAAAATGTATTTAGTTAATGCAAACTGAATATTAACTAAAAAAATGATAGAAAATTTTAATTATATCCTTACTTATATTATAATCACATAATGTGTGAAACACCAATAATAATCTTTTGAGTAATTTAAATCAATATATATTTCAATTTGTATAATTCAAATCTATAAATATTTTAATAAATGATATTAATTAAGATCATTTATAAAATTTTATAAAAAAATATTTATTATGGTTAAATATTTTCAAGAATTTTAATATTCATATTAAGACTTTTTATTCATCTATGTTTTATGTGAAATTATATCATTATTTCATAAATACATAATTACAAAAATTTTTCTAAAAGTTAAAAAAAAAAAAGAATTTGAAAAGAAAAAAGAAAAAGTAAGGTGTACCTACAATAAGTTAGTATGCCACTTATATGAAATACAGATCAATATATTTCTATATTTTTGTATAGAAAATTTAATAATAAACCACTTATACAAAGAATAACAAAACACAATCTTGATTTGAAGTATCTGATCGAGTTGACAAAGTATAATATTTGTGTCACAGACAATCGCTTGCTCTACTTGGTGGATATTCATGGCCATTGTTCGACTCCATAGTCTTTTTACAAGTTTAATCTGATTACCTTCAAATTTCTTATTTCTATTGAAGAAGAGATCTGCACTTCTTTCTGTATAACTATTTAAATAATAAAAAACGCTAGATAAAATCACCATAATGGTGATAACAATAACTCAGAACAATTTAAGACCAAAATTTTAAAATATGGGAAATAATAAATCTCAATATTTGGACGACAATAACTGATATCTAAAAATAAATCTGAAGATTATTTATAAAAAGAAATAAATAAAAAAGAAAAACGGTAATCACCGGTAAATGTTCACCGATGGCCTGACAAGTTTACAAGTTTGTCCTGATGTAATTAATGTGTTGTGGCCTGACAATTCAAATCAGAGTAGCTGTGTTGATTCAACTGGAGACGGACAAGTTGAACATGAAAAAGTACTCTTCATTAATTATTCAACAATTTTACAGTTTTATAAATCAAGATCTAGCCTGTTAGAATTTTATAGATTCATATATGCACACATGTAATTAAGGTTCCGTTTGTTTCTGTAAAATAATTTATAAAAAAATAATTCTCACAATTTTATACTGTTTGGGGCGTTCAAGAAAATAAGTCATTTGAAAAATATTTTTCAGCAAGTTATTTTCTTGCAAGTTATTTTACGGAAACAAACAAAGCATATACACAAAATTAATTAATTCATGCTATTAAAAAAATTTATTTTCTACTAATTAGATATAATCTGGTTAATCTTTTTATTAATGCGAGAAATGAAAGGTCTCGAACTTGAGTTCTTTAATTATAATAATTTTCACCAATTAAATAAGGTAACGAAAAAATTACCTTTTGTTGTATAAACTATCGTATAATTTCAGCTAATTGAATATCTAATAAGTATATGTATTTATTAATTATATGACTTATATAACTTTAAGGATGGGTTTAGCATATCTTATCAACTTTGGTTTTTGTGGGGTGTGAGTTTGAGTACTACTAACAAAGGAAAAAAAAAAATGAAACAACATTAACTTGTGAGAAATATGTGTAATTATTAAAATGATAATAGTTTCCTTTTCCTTTTCTTTTTTATACATGGAAGGTACAATGCATCAAAAGGATATTGTAGGTTACACAACCCTCTTTTTTAAATAACATTCACTAAATTGGTGACAATTTTTTTAGTAAAGAGAACTTAAACTCAGACCTCTTACTCTATACATCTTTTACGAGAGGTAGAACGACCAACTATATCACACCTAATTGACATATAGTTTTCTTTTAATAGATAGAAATTTCGTTTGTAAACTTAGAAGAGAGTAATTCTTATGTTGATTGAGTATATACATATGAATAATATTGTCAAAACGAGCAGTCTAGCCTGAGCCGAGCTAAAAAGCCCGTTAAAAATGAGCTTCTTATTTTCAAGCTCAGCTCGGGCAGCAACGGGCTTGAGGACGGGTCCAGACATGTCCGTTTTGTTTTTTTTTTTTTAAAAAAGAAATCTACATTCAAATTAAGAATTAATTAAACTCAATGAAACAATTAACTAAATTGGGATAACTTGATAGATTAAAAAGTCAGGGTCTACCTTAACTAGTTCAGATGTAATTTTAATATAGAAAATTAGATCGACAATTTGTGAAAATTCTCATAGGTTGGTCGTGAGAATCTCTATCTTGTTCTGTTTTTGTTTTTTAAAATTCTGTCTGCTATAATTCTCACAGTTGTGACTTTACCATAACACGGGTTCTTTGACCTTCTAAAGTGGGCTGTCCATGGACCCGTACGAGCTATCTCTAAAAATGGACCGAGTAAAAAGAGCGTTTTAAAAACGTACCTCAATTCTCTTATTTAGATACGGACAAAATATCGAAAATGGAACCGTCCGTTGAACTAAGTCCGTTTTGATAGTACTATCTATGAATGGGTAATAAAATTTCTCCCAAACAACCATATGAGCAAGTGTGCCTCTTAATAGAAAGATAACTATCAGCTTTATGGATGATTAATAAAATATGACAGAGAAGAGAACTAAATGAAGTTGCAGGGTAATAACATTTCTCCCAAACAATCATATGAGTAGGTATGCCTCTTAATAGAAGGATAACAATCAGCTTTATGGATGATTAATAAAATGTGACAGAGAAGAGAATTAAATGAAGACTTGCAACTTCACACCTGTGTCCTTTTTGCTTTCATGGATATGGCAACCATATGAAACTAACGTATGCATAAAGTTACAGAAAATGGATATCTCAAAATAATTTTTCTCATTGGAGGTGTATTTTCCTTTAAGGTTCAAAATAATACAATCATAAAGTTATAGAAAAAGAAATTAAACCTTTAAATTCAAGTTAGCTTCTTAAATACTATTTTGATGATCGCAGGGTCGAGTCGTGGAATCGACATCTTCTGGGATTGAAAATTGGCAATTTGCATTATTAAATTTTACTAAGTATCCTTCAATAATTATAGTGAAATTGAATTGAAATGCTGGCAAATTGAGGAGTTTCAATTTATTGTAAAAATTGAAAAATAAAAGAATTGCATCGTACAAAAAGACCGTGAATTATGGACAGTTATGGCATATGAGTAGGTATGCCTCTTAATTGAAGGATGTCTATCAGCTCTAGATCGCTATCTAGGTTAATAAATATGACAGAAGAAATAAAAAAAATCCAAAAAATAATAAATATGACAGAAGGCTAAATAATTGCATCAAATAATTTTCTCAAACTGCCATAAAATAAAAATTGCTATTTAAAATAATATTACATCTATTCTATAATATTTATCGCTTTTGAAATCTCATGTCTTTTGAGAAAACCATTAAATTTATTTAAGTTGCAATAAATTATTGAGTACATTGACTATATTACCCCTCAATTTAATATCAATTCTCTAAGAAAATTATTAAATTAAAGTAAAAATTATTGATCATGTAAAAAGGTAAACATGAAAAAATATTTATTATTTCTTGAAACTACAAATTTGACAAGTATTTTGAAATAAACTATTTTTTTCAAATGTGACAAGTATTATGGAATAGAAGTAGTAATAATTTTTTCACTTTTATGTTGTAATAAATTTAAATTCTACCAACATCACAAATTCAAATTTTATTAAAAAATAATTAAAGTTCACTACCAATAAAGTTTAGTTGGAGTAAAAAGCAACCTTAATTTTCATAAAGGCAAAAATATATAAATTTGAACCCGAAAAATATATTTATTGGGAGAATAAAAATCTTTTACGTTTTATATCCTAAAAAGATTACAACTCCTGACAATATGTAAAAAAAAAAAAAAACTATATATAAAAAAAAAAATTGGAAATCATTTGTCAAATCTAATGCCACAAAAAGTTGCTCAAATTAAAAAAAGAAAGTTTGATAGTATAATTATGTTATCAAATAATTTTAAAGTACTAAATAAATATAAAAATTTTAAATTTAAATTTTGAATAATATTATCAAATATTACCATTTAAGAGCCTGTGAGGGTGAAGCACGGTTACGGCATTGACCGGCTGAACCGACACAATTATTTGAAGTATGCACCACTTATGATATTATGTTGAAATTGAGGTTGTCGGAGAAAAAATAAGGTAATGAATGAATGATAAACCGTTCATTGACAATTCTATTAACTAAAAGACAAGGGAACTTCCCATTAATCCATGCAAGAAAAAATTTTTTTCTCAAAAAAATATAAATCGTTTTAAGTATTTTAAAGAGTAATAAATCACATTTTTTTAATATTACTCTTATTTATATTAGATATAATAACTATCTTTAGAAATTATTTTTGATTTTGAAATAAAGGGTAATTTGATTAAATTACCTTTAGTTATATTATAATTTAGAAAAATTAATTGTTATCTTAATCCCATGTAAAAACTTTAAATGGCTTATATTTTGAAATAGAGGAAGTATTTACTAATTTGGAATTTGAAGGAACCATTGAAAGACATCTTCTTTTTGGTTATTATTAAGTGATATCTTATTGTGCATATTTTTTTTCTGGAGATAATAAAGATTATTTTAGTAAATAATTGAATAAAATTCATCATATAGACTCCCTCCATTCCAAAATATATTTAAGATTTTTGCACATGAATTAAGGAAGTAATTAATTCTCCTAAATTATGATAAAATCAAGGATAATTTGGCCTTTTATTTCAAAATTAAGAGTAACTTATAAAGATATATATTGTATTTAATATATAAATAAGGGGTGAAATTGAAAAAAAAAACATTTATTACTTATTAAAATATCCAAATCATCTTATAATTTGACATAAAAAAATCACTTTAAAAGAACTTATATTTTGAGACAGAGTGAAATATCAAAGAATATAAGTAAAATAGATTTAGGCAATATCCTTGTTTTCATGCTAATAATTAATTTTGGTAGCACTTGCTCAATTTTTACCTATTTGTTCCAACAATTATTACAAAATGAACTTTTTGGGCAAAGAAGAAAAGAAAGTAAATTTCATACCATCTTTGATTTTTATATTCTAATTTGGGGATATTGTAGAAGTGCCTTCTTGAGGATGGAGAGGCTTATAAACTTTGCTTGCCAATGAAACTCTCTTTGAAAGCCATTTAGGAGTTCTCCTTGTATGCAGCACCCTTGGAGATATTGCTATTATTGCTCTCTTTTTGTATTTGAGTATGATGTAAAAGAGTATTCTGTGAACTAATAATAAGCAAATTAGGGCAGATAAATCCCACCATTTGGAGTGACCAATAGGAACTCCAAAAATTGTTTGAAGGGCTTTTTCTCCTGTTAGCTTTGGATTTCCTGGCAATAGTGGATCAAACTCAAGCCCAATCATCTCATTCTTGAATTGCCCCTATATGAATATTACAATGCATATCATCAAAACTAGCAATGTATAGTATTAGTACACACAATTAATGTGGTAAATTTTTTATTTTGGTTTTAATCGTGTGTTAGAAATTTATTCGCTTAACTAATTCGGATTTGCATCAGGAAGGCCCTCAAGAGGAGGCAAACCGCTCCTTTCCGAGTGTTTGAAGAGACTCTATATTCAGAGTTCGAACTCGAGACCCCTGGTTAAGGGAAAAGGGATATTTGCCATACCATCTCACTTCTTGGGGTAATGTCGTAAAAATTTATTAGGATTGAATTCTACTGCATTTATATGTTAATTTTTAAAATTCGTGTTCTATCTTGTTCATGTTTTTACAACACTTGTCTCTATCTACATTCTTCTACAACCATTTATTATATAATTCTATAAATTTTTCTATAATTCTGATTATTGCACAATCTCATAATACTAAGTAGATTTTACAGATAGAGGTGAGTATTCGGTCAATTCAGCCAATTTAAATAATATTTTTAACCGAAGTAAATTAATTGAATTTTTTTTTTTTACTTAAAAGAATTTAATTGAACTAATTTTTTAACCGAACTTAATCAAATTGTTTTGGGAAAATTAATTTTTATTATTAACCACACCGAAATTAAAGAAAATGAAAATCTAATTAACCGAATCGAATTTAATTGAAAGTTGTGATTAAAACTTTAACCGAAATAGGAAATCATTGCTTAATCAAAATAAAAACTGAAATATTTTTTATTTTTAAAATTTTATTATCTATTTAATAAAAAATGACGTAGTTTTGAGGGTTGGTTAATTTGATTAATTCGGTCTGCTTAACTATTAACCGATTACCAAAAATTTCCGATTACCAAAAATTTAATTTTCTTTAACCGAACATTCATTCACTGAATTGAATTGGTCGAACCAAATGTTCAACCTTGTTTACAGGCATCACTTGAAAAACTATTGGTACAGCCTAATAATTGAGAATGGCATACCTGAATCGCCCACGTTGCAAAACTGATGTAAGACATTGGATAGCGCCAGAAGATCTTGGGAAGGTCAGGTAATGGCCTGGAGATTTCAGATGCCATCATCATAAACACCTGCATTTGAAAACTTGCAAACTTGCATAAATTATGAAAGTAGACAAAAAAATACAAAATGGTGAGAGTTTTGACTTACAATTACTCCAGTTCCAACTCCTATGCCCAACAAAACGTTTGACGTTATTGACGCAACAATCATCATGCAGCTTTCTATAACAGAAATGCAGCAAAAGAGATTGCAACAGAAAAAGAAATAGTGAGAAAATCCAGGATGAAAGTTCACCATGAAATAGATTATTGTCCCAGAAAGCAGAGATATAACAATCAAATAAGGAAATGATGAGAAGAAGTTGGATAATATGAACAAAGCCTCTCCATAATGCCCACTTAATCTTTCTCGACGAAAAACCTGATTCATAAATCACAATCACAAAATCAATAGAATGCAATTTTTCTAGCTAATTGTAGAAATGTAAGCAATTTCTCTACCTTCATTTCTTCAATAAAAAATGGTAAGCCTCCGTTAGACAAACAAATCATGAAGCCATAGACGAAACACACAACCTTTGCTCTAGCCACGATTGCTCCATTGTCTTTTCCAACATTGAAGTAGAGGGTTCCAATGCTTATTGCTACTAAAACGTATAATGCTATTCTTAACCAATAGTAACCGATGTCTCTATACATGTTGACGAAAGATCTATGAGTCAAAATGCAAAGTTGCTTCCACCTACAGCAATTGTTTCCTTTCTTTGATTCTACAATAAGCGCTTCCTGCAATAATTTTTACAAAGAGTCAAAGATATATAATTAAAATTTTTGCAAAGAGATATTCAAAATAACATCTTTTACTACAGAGTCGAAGTCGGTTGGTGTATTATACACTCATAATAGGGGTAGCACTCCGCTTTTAATAACTTTTACCAATTTGATGAATATTTCTTCGATTATAATGGTAACCAATGGATAATACGTGAAAATGTGAAAGATTCGTGTATTTGAGACTTCACTTTCCGCATCCTTAATATATTTGTGAATCGTATTAAATCCACTTCACTCGCATGGACAAGATCTTACATATATAATGTTAATGACACACACATGCACGAATGGATATGGGAATTGCAAAATGTTAAGCTCATACAATTGCTTCAATTTCTTGAATCTTCTTTCTTGCATGGATTGAAAACTCAGAAGATATATACTTTTCAATAAGTGTTGCCCTAATCGCTGTTGTTTCCATTGTGGCTACCGGACAATTTGATGACTCTTTGTTTCCCTGCATGCGACTTGCAAGAATCAATTGCACAAACAAAAACAAATTAAATAACTCAATGCAAACATTTATAGATCAACTTACACAAAGCTGTTGAGCCCGCAGTAGAGTTTCAGTTACGAGGTCAAAATCCAAACTAATACACCGAAGAAAGTGATCAGAAGGGCTTCTTTTTGAAGGACAAGGGAACCCAGCATCTGCAAAAAACTTCAAAGCCATTTTTGCTTCTCCAAAATAAACAGTTTCTCCACTTGAAAGGAGGAGCAAATCATCAAACATGTCAAAGATATCATTACTAGGTTGGTGAATAGAGCAAATTACTATTTTTCCGTCATTAGCAATGTTTGTTAGAGCTTGAACAACAAAGAAAGCAGAAGCACCATCTAACCCACTAGTAGGCTCATCCAGAAACAAGATATGTGGTTGTGTTAAAATTTCAATGCTAATACTTAGTCTTTTCTTTTCACCTGTGCTTATACCTCTCATATGCCAATTTCCAATTTTTGTATTTGCACAATCTTCAAGACCCATTTCTATTATTGTGTTTTCAACAACATTATCCATCTCTTCTTTGTTCATTTTTGAAGAAAGCTTCACGTGAGCTGAGTATGCTATGGTTTCTCTTACAGTGAGAGTTCCCAAGAAAAAATCTTCCTGAGTGACATATGACTGCAAGAATTAATCAATTTAAATTTTAATTAATAACACCCAAGTAAGCTGTAATAATTTTTTAATTAAATATTTAAATTCCTTTTTCTTCTTTTCTTAATTATACTTACAACATCTCTGCAATCTATGCTTCTCTGCTTTCCATTGATTAGAACTTTTCCTGTCATTTTAACATTTGATGAAAGTCTCCCTGCAGATACAAATTAAAGAGGGGAAAAAAAAAGTTAGGTGTAACAGAAAGATCTTAGCAAAATAAAGAAGAGAAGCAAAGTATAATTCATTTGATTACGTTTCTTTCTTTCTGCATTTTCTTTTCTAAAGCATTTTAAACTGGTTATTATGTTTAAGATAAAATATCCTTAATATAAAAATTTAACTTCACCGAAAAAGAAAATAGAAAAATTAACTTGAAATGATTTTCATATGTTGAGAATAAATTTAATATGAAAAATGGATGAATAATTTTTGTGACAAATGTATAATCAAATATATATTTACGAATGAATTTTCACTAAATAACTTAAATATTTTATTAGAAATACTTTTTTTTTTTCAAAAAATAATGTACTGTTGCATTTTATTTTATATATATTGGTTTATATATATATATGTATTGGTTTATATATATATATATATATGATATTTTGCATCTCTTTCTCTTATCTCAAGAGAATGAGAGGTTTCCTGATTAGGTTATATTAGGTTTTTGTTTAACATTTTCGAGTTGGTCATAGATATATTGGAAAAACCTATTCGCTTGGGGGTAAATTTCTAAAAATATTAAATTTTTCGAATAAAAATATTGATTTGTACATATTTCTATACTTGAGCAGGAGGAGATAACAGTCAAATAAATTCCACATAATCTTGATAAAATTTACTTGAAAATATAATTTAATCTTGAAAATTTAATCAACTATATATCAGTTAAAAGATACATCTTTAAACATATTACAAAACATATTTAAATTTTAAAAATACAGTAATAGAATTTTTTTTTTTCCCCTGCTTATTTTTCTACCTCAAATTTTTATTTCATATAATAATTCCCATGTTAGAATATCAAAAATATCAATAGCTTCTCTCATAAGTATACTACTTTACAGATGTTGAAATGACAAAATCAATTTTGGAACTAGGGATGAGACACGTGGCTGCCTGCAAGAATGATGAGGCTGCAATGAAGTTCTTTTGTAGCCACGTGGGAGTGGGACCCTGACTCACATGTCAAATTGGCAAAACATTGCGATACAAGAAAAAATTTGTCAAATGGGAATATATATTCAAAATATCGATATTATATATATTAACTTAACTTAAGATCAGAAATGAAATTTTTCTCACAAAAAAAAAAAAAAAAAAGATCACAAATGATTTAATTATGAATAATAAATTTTGTTGTGCTTCTTATTCTGTGATAGACATGGCCGGTTTATTGTACCGCCGGTTCTGGTTCACGGAACTGAGGGTTCAAATTTTTTAAAATGTTGAACCTGAATTTGCCCTTAAACTGCCGGTTCCGAGTCCGGTTCCATTAACGGTTTCCAACAATATATATTTTTTTTTAAATCGGTTTTAATGTTACATCTTTCTTTTGTACATATTAATATGAGTTTAAAAAATATTGGTAAATTTTATTTTAAATAAATTTTAGAATGCTTATAATCATATAGGAATAAAATTAATTAATTTTACAAAATAATCAAATAAATTATCACTTTATTTTGTTTAAATGTTATTAATTAAATAAATTATAAGAAAATTTTGAAAAATGCTTGAAAAGAATGTAATTTTAAACTTAGCAAATAATTTAAAAGGATAAAAAAAGTTAAAAATAATATAAGTTTAGACTAAATATTTCTCTCTTTTTTTACCATTTTACTTTTTAGATTTTTAACTTTTAAAGTAAAGTGTATTTAAAAAAAAAGTCTCAAGTAAAGTATATAATGTAGGATAATATTATTGAGACTTTTAGAGATGTATAAAATAGGCTATGTGATTATCATTTTGAAAATAAAAATTAGAAATTTTCGGTTCGAACCGAACCAGAACAGCCGGTTCGGGGCCGTTCTGATTCATATTTTAACATTCACATGAACCTTAACAGGCCTTTGAACCTCCGGTTCATGTTTAAAATTTTGAACCACCAGTTCCGCTTTAAAATTTTGAACCGCCGATTTCGGTCCTGTTTTCAATTCGTCTACAGTACGGTTCGGTTCCAGTTAAAATCAAACCGGTGGCCATGCCTATTCTGCGATAGGAAAACACTTTTTTAAAAAATTTCCTTTAAATATAATGTAAAAAAAATTTTTTAAAAGAAAAAACACCATGTAAAAAATTTTGCTTAATGTCTAAAATATCAAATCTATTAGTGAGAATCCTGAAAATAAAATCCTTGAACGTGTTTAATTATTTTTTACGTGTTTTTTTTCAAAAATTTGAATATAATGAACATATAGAAGATCAGAGAGAGGGGAAAAAAAAAAAAAAAAAGAAAGAAAAGAAAAGAGAAGAAAAATGAGAGAGAAGTATATCTACAAACATATACATACCAGCCAAGGAATCAAGTAGGGTTGATTTTCCGGAGCCGGAAGGACCCATGACGGCCATGATTCGACCTGGTTTAGCAAAACCAGTAAGCTTAGTGAGCAAAAACTTGCTTCTTGATGCATCATTCCCCTTATTGCCTTTTAGTAGCTCTACTGTTAGATTCTCCCATACCAAGTACATGGCTCTGTATGAATATCGATCTTCACTTTCTAGCTTCTACATATATATATATATATATAAGTTTTCTCTGCAGCTTCATGCTCTCGTTTCTTCTCTCTCTATCTAAAATGGCAGCGACTACCAAATAGAAATAGAGGATCAAAGTAACACTAGTATGCAGTGTCTTCTTCAACGTTTAATTATAAAATTGATTGTTTTGGTTTTGTCAATATCTCAATTATTTTTATCAATTAATTATAAAATTGATTGTTTTGGTTTCGTCAATATCTCAATTATTTTTATCAATTAATTCTTTGTTTGGAAAGGAGGATTTTTATGGAGGAAAGAAGGAAAATTATCAAGGAAAAAGAATTTCCTTTGTTTGGAAATGGTGAGGAAAATATCGAATTGAGAGAGATGGCCAATTAAAATTAATTTGAAACTTAAGAGAGATGGCTTAATAATATAACTAAAATAACTTTTTGTATATGGTTTAGTTTGGATTATTCAAATAAAAAAAATGAAATTGAATTGTAAACCATTTTTTTCAAAATTTCTAAACCAAGCTATTTTTCCTTAGTAGCCAAACTGAATTAAACTGTCTAATCTGATTTGGTCGAGCTGAATAATGAATGCCCATGTTTCTCCTGTTTAGCAAAATTACAGATTTGTTCAAAAATTTCAATATTGTTAAATTATTTAATCCTTTCATTTAATTTTTTTATGTTAATATTACTTGATTCGTTCCACTTTGATAGCAAATGTCATTACAAGAATTAAAAAATTATTAGAATATATTAATTTTCTAAAAATATATGGTAAAATTTTAAATGAGCATTTGACGTAGAATAAGATAAAATATTTATTTATGGCTGTTAAACCGGGACTACAAACAGCCTAAGGCTCCTGAAATTTGTTAAAAATTTTCTATTTAGCCATTTTTCAAAACTTTTTTCCATTGAGTCCATAGGCTTCCCTTATTCTAAAAACTTTAACAGAGCGTGATTAATAATAATAATAATAAAAAAAAAAGGGGCTGAAGCTCCAATCATCTTCTCAAACGATGTCATTCTTCTTTAGTACATCCAAAACAAAACCCTAAAATTGCAGAGGAGAAACAAAGCAACAAAGAAATTTCAATACTTTGGATTCAGTGAGGCTGAGTTTTAGATGGCAAGCAATAAGAGAGATAGACAGAGTTATTTGTGACGGATAAAAGACAGGAAATGTGGAGATTCAGAGAAACGATAGTTAGGGCTTAATAGACAAAGATTTTTAAAAAAAGGGTTAAAAAATAAATTTAATAAAGTTCAGGGTCCTCGAGATGTTTTAATCCCAACCCAGTACACGTGCTATTAATTAAAATATCATTAATGACTTGTACGGGAGTAGATAAGAGGCTGGTTATGATAAGCCCAATTTACCCTCCCATCCGAATATCTAATTTATAATAAATTTAGATTTTAATAATACGACCTACTGTTATAATTGATCACAATATTGCTCTATTTTACTTATTAACGTGTATAATAATCATTGGACATAATAGTAGTGTCGGCTACAGAACGGGACATATGATTAATGATTAGGTGTAAGCCCACTTATTACTTATTCGTTTTGGGACTGTCAAGGATTAGCTCCACGTCCCATCGCATGTCCTATCTATGGCAACTGCGTACAACTTTTTTAATTCTTTTTTTTTTTTTAAATTTTTAGATTTAAAACAGAAATATTGCACTTATAAAATTTCACAAAAGTAGTCCAGATTTTTTTATTTTTC
Organism: Jatropha curcas; assembly: GCF_041381405.1. Classification (NCBI taxonomy): domain Eukaryota; kingdom Viridiplantae; phylum Streptophyta; class Magnoliopsida; order Malpighiales; family Euphorbiaceae; genus Jatropha; species Jatropha curcas. The sequence goes on along the minus strand of NC_143152.1, from coordinate 2,544,336 downwards.
TTATTTTTATTGAGATTGTTAAATTAATACTCCGTTTGTTTTCGTAAAATAATTTATAAAAAAAAATAAATTTATTAAAAAATATTTTCATAAAAAATATTTTTCTTCAAAAATATTTTTAAAATGACTTATTTTTCGTTATTTGATTGTAATATTGAAATTAATTAAAAATATTAAAGACTTTATCTCATAAGAGTATAAAAATATTAATAATATTAAAAATTTTATAATTTTAAAATTTTATTGTTAAATATGAAAAGAATGCAAAACAAAAATGTAAATTATGAAAACTGCAAAATATGAATTTATAAAATTTTATCAGTATCCAAAAAATGTTTTACTAAAATGACTTAATTTTCCTTTGATCAAGAAAATTTTTTCTATTAACTTATTTTTCTAAACACCTCAAACAATGAGAAATTATAAAAAACATTTTCCTACAAATTATTTTACAGAAATAAACAGTCTTAACTCTCCTAATTTTTTTTTTGAGTAAAATTAACTATATTAATAGTTGTCAGCTGCTAAACTAAGATAAAAATATTCAATATTTAATTTTAAAATCAGGGAAGACTTCTTTCTTTCTTTTTTTTTTTTTTTTTTTTTTTTTTTTTTTAAGAATAAGTGAAATAAAATCAATCATGTATTAGTTTAAATTATAATTTTCATAAAAATGAACTCTAACCATAATGCTTTTATTTTATATATATAGCCATATTTCTTAATATGAAATAATAAAAAATTAAATCACTTCTTCTATTCAACTTTTTTTTTCTTTTTTTTTTTTTTTGAAAATCAAAATTGAATACAATTCATAACATAGTACGGGTTCATTCCCCTCTGTTATATGTATATCTATCCACATTCATACATATATAAAAAGATACGTGGCTTACTACAATTTTATTGTTGATAAACCAGAACTGAATTATTGTACCTATTTATATCATCTGCATAAACATCTTTAACTCAATTACACATTTAATATTATAAACTACATATATAACAATTTTAATCCATTTTTTTTTATTAAGATTTGAAATATTACTAAATATCCAATTCCTTTTAAAAAACAAAAACAAAAAATCAAAACTTGTTTTTGACAAAAATTACGGATTTTAATCCCCAAGCCAATCAAGAGAGATTCAGAAACCCTTAATCAAAAAATTGCCTAAGGATATTGAGACTGTAGGAGAGAAGAAAACAAGAGATACATACTTGAAATTATTTTGGTGTAATGTAATGTCTGATGATTTAGTAGCACTGAAATGATATAGTTCAAATGCATATGCATATGACCAACTATAGCTAGATTCGAATTAGGGTTCGAACGAGTTTATCGCTGCTCATTCTACCATCATCAGTATTTCAAAATGGTTAGTGGAGAGTTACCAGCTTGAGTTCCCAATTATGCTCATTCTGCCATTCAAGCTTTAGTAACCACATGGCAGGCTCACTAGCACATGAACAAGTCACCTCAAGAAAAGAAGCTCATTTTTTTTTTTTTCAAAGTGAAAACCATTTGGTTATTAGTACAGCCTGTGCTGCAGGGCATGTCAGTTGAGTGCAAAAAAAAAGACATATTAATTAAGGAATTCAAGCAGATTCTACGATACAGAATTGACATCAGGAACATCGTCAAGGATGAAAGGACCAAGTTTACCTGTCCTAAATAGAGTTAGAAACTTCTTGGATACCATCAAACGAGCTTCAGATGCCTTATGAGGTATCCTCAATGCCTTCTGCAGCACTTCAAACTGCTGTTCTATAAGATTCTCCAAATCATTCTCGTCTTCCACATTACCATTGAATTCCTCAAGACTTTTGTACAGGGCAATTTGGACTTCAGTTACAAGATCCTGCACGCGAGCAAGAGCAAAGACCAGATATTTAGAAATGACAAACAAATAAAGGCCTTGATATCCCAGTTACACTATCTAGCAGCATGAGACTATGAGTAAAGCACAAAAGGTATAGATCCTTAAAAATTCATTACAGAATTGAAGGACAAGGATCGGGAGCAATTTTTTTATTTATTTTAACCTGATAGTCTGGAATTTGATAAAAAAAGAGAATAATTCATATTTGCTTCTACTTCAACGATCATCATGGTACTCCCTGTTCATTTTGTGGTACAATAAGTTTTAATGCAGCAGGAGAAAAGAAGGAAATGGCCATCTCTTATTACCAGGTGCATGACTTATGGCGTCAAAACTTTAAAACCAATGTATATATATATATATATATATAAAATTATACTACATGGTAGTAACACAGCATCCACACATTAAATACTAAGACCTCTCAAGTAGAACAGTAGAATTTGTAGGGACTGCACATCAAATTTCAATGATCAGCAAAAAAAAGAGTTATGTTTATTACTTCATTGACCATTTTGTATTACAAAATAAAGAAAGAGGGAATATCTTATCACCTCAACGTACAGCACATCAGACACATTTGGTAGCTTCTTCCTCTTTGGCCGAAGATCTTTCAGTTTGTATTCATGTTTATCACGAGATTCATACCGAATCCCTTCCATTATTCTGTTATTCCAGTGTCTCCAATGAAGTGGAGTGGCTCGAGTATTTAAAACAGCCAACAAGTATTGAGCAATGCGCTCTTCACCTACAATAGAATCTTTGACAGATCCTGCAAAAGCATTCACGTATGTAGTAGCTTTTAGTTAGACAAAAATACAGTTCATGGTGACAATACTCATTAAAAGTAGCATATGGATAGACAGAAGTTTCCTGAACTTAGTGGAGCTCATGGTGACAATACAAATTATTTTACGGTGATGGACGGACAAGAAAAGAAGGGTCATTAATATGACAACCGTTAGCAACTTAGGTGATGGACGGATGAGAAAAGAAGGGTCATTAATATGACAACATGCAAGATGTGCCAGTGATTTGCTACTCACAAAGATAATAGATAATAAAGCATGTTATCAAAGTTTATAAAACCAATGAGATATTATTTTACACATGTTTACATGCTTACATGTGACCAAGAGAAAAAGCACTATACACTCGAACTTCTGCACAACGCACACACATGGATATACTCTCCAAAAGAAAAGAAAATAAATAAAATAACTCAGACCTTGTAATTAACCCGCAATATCTTGAGTAACACCTGGCAGTGGGCCTACTGTAGCTCGCTTCATTTTCTCCTGCACTATGTAGGAAACTCAAACTGTCACTATTCAAAGTCTTCAAGATCATAAAAACTGATAATTTGAGTTGCATGCAAAATTATGGTACATTTTCCAAAGGCAGCTTATCTTACTATCGCTGAATACAGCAACATCTTACCAGGAAAGCGAGAATGTGCAATTTGATGGATAGAATTTATCAAAGCTGATTTCCCAACATTAGGAACACCAACCACCATTACAAGAAGTTGCAGGGTAATAACATTTCTCCCAAACAATCATATGAGTATGTATGCCTCTTAATAGAAGGATAACTATCATCTCTATCGATGATTAATAAACTATGACAGAGAAGAGAACTAAATGAAGACTTGCAACTTCACACCTGTGTCCTTTTTGCTTTCATGGATAGGGCAACCATATCAAACTAACGTATGCATAAAGTTACAGAAAATGGATATCTCAAAATAATTTTTCTCATCGGGGGTGTATTTTCCTTTAAGGTTCAAAATAATACAATCATAAAGTTATAGAAAAAGAAATTAAACCTTTAAATTCAAGTTAGTTTCTTAAATACTAGTTTGATGATCGCAGGATCGAGTCGTGGAATCGACGTCTTCTGTGATTGAAAATTGGCCATTTGTATTATTAAATTTTACTAAGTATCCTTCAATAATTATATTGAAATTGAATTGAAATGCTGGCAAATTGACGAGTTTCAATTTATTGTAAAAATTGAAAAATAAAAGAATTGCATCGTACAAAAGATCGTGAATTATCGAGCAGTTTTTGGCATATGAGTAGGTATGCCTCTTAATTGAAGGATGTCTATCAGCTCTAGATTGCTATCTAGGGCAATAAGTATGACAGAAGAAATAAAAAAAAAAAAAAAACAAAAAAATAATAAATAGGACAGAAGGCTAAATAATTGCATCAAATAATTTTCTCACACTGCCATAAAATAAAAATTGCTATTTAAAATAATATTACATCTATTCTATAATACTTGTCGCTTTTGAAATTTCACGTCTTTTGAGAAAATTATTAAATTTATTTAAATTGCAATAAATTATTGAGTAAATTGACTATATTACCCTCAATTTAATACCAATTCTCTAAGAAAATTATTAAATTAAAGTAAGAATTATTGGTCATATAAAAAGGATAAACATGAAAAAAATATTTATTATTTCTTGAAACTACAAATTTAATAAGTATTTAGAAACAAATTATTTTTTCAAATGCGACAAGTATTATGGAATAAAGGTAATAATAATTTTTTCACTTTTATGTTGTAATAAATTTAAATTCTACCAACATCATAAATTCAAATTTTATTAAAAAATAATTAAAGTTCACTACCAATAAAGTTTAGTTAGAGTAAAAAGCAACCTCAATTTTCATAAAGGTAAAAATATATAAATTCGAACCCGAAAAATATATTTATTGAGAGAATGAAAATCTTTTACGTTTTATATCCTAAAAAGATTACATCTCCTGACAATATGTAATTAATATATATATATATATATATATATATATATATATATATATATATATATATATATATATATAAACTTGGAAATCATTTGTCAAATCTAATGCCACAAAAAGTTGCTCAAATTAAAAAAAGAAAGCTTGATAGTATAATTATGTTATCAAATTATTTAAAGTACTAAATAAATATAAAAATTTTAATTTTAAATTTTGAATAATATTATCAAGTATTACCATTTGAGACCATGTGAGCGTGAAGCACGGTTAAGGCATTGACCGGCTGAACCGACACAATTATTTGAGGTATGCACCGTTTATGACATTATGTTGAAAATGAGGGTTGTCGGAGAAAAATTAAGGTAATGAATGAATAATAATATTTCATCATCACTTCAGCAATCGGACAACGACCATTCATTAACAATTCTATTAACTAAAAGACAAGGGAACTTCCCACGCAAGAAAAAATTTTTTTCTCAGACAATGTAGGTCGTTTTGAGTATTTTAAAGAGTAACAAATCATATTTTTCTAATATTACTCTTATTTACATTAAATATAATAACTATTTTCAGAAGTTATTCTTGATTTTGAAATAAAGGGTAATTTGATTAAATTACCTTTAGTTATATTATAATTTAGGAAAATTAATTCTTATTTTAATCCGATGTAAAAACTTTAAATGACTTATATTTTGAAATAGAGTAAATATTTACTAATTTGGAATTTGAAGGAACTATTGAAAGGCATCTTCTTTTTGGTTATTATTAAGTGATATCTTATTATGCATATTTTTTTCTGGAGATAATAAAGATTATTTTAGTAAATAATTGAATAAAATTCATCATATATACTCCCTCCATTTCAAAATATATTTAAGATTTTTGCACATGAATTAAGGAAATAATTAATTCTCCTAAGTTATAACAAAATCAAGGATAACTTGGCCTTTTATTTCAAAATTAAGAGTAACTTATAAAGATATATATTGTATTTAATATATAAATAAGGGGTGAAATTGAAAAAAAAAACATTTATTACTTATTAAAATATCCAAATCATCTTATAATTTGACATAAAAAAATCACTTTAAAAGAACTTATATTTTGAGACAGAGTGAAATATCAAAGAATATAAGTAAAATAGATTTAGGCAATATCCTTGTTTTCATGCTAATAATTAATTTTGGTAGCACTTGCTCAATTTTTACCTATTTGTTCCAACAATTATTACAAAATTAACTTTTTGGGCAAAGAAGAAAAGAAAGTAAATTTCATACCATCTTTGATTTTTATATTCTAATTTGGGGATGTTGTAGAAGTGCCTTCTTGAGGATGGAGAGGCTTGTAAACTTTGCTTGCCAATGAAACTCTCTTTGAAAGCCATTTAGGAGTTCTCCTTGTATGCAGCACCCTTGGAGATATTGCTATTATTGCTCTCTTTTTGTATTTGAGTATGATGTAAAAGAGTATTCTGTGAACTAATAATAAGCAAATTAGGGCAGATAAATCCCACCATTTGGAGTGACCAATAGGAACTCCAAAAATTGTTTGAAGGGCTTTTTCTCCTGTTAGCTTTGGATTTCCTGGCAATAGTGGATCAAACTCAAGCCCAATCATCTCATTCTTGAATTGCCCCTATATGAATATTACAATGCATATCATCAAAACTAGCAATGTATAGTATTAGTACACACAATTAATGTGGTAAATCTTTTATTTTGGTTTTAATCATGTGTTAGAAATTTATTCGCTTAACTAATTCGGATTTGCATCAGGAAGGCCCTCAAGAGGAGGCAAACCGCTCCTTCCGAGTGTTTGAAGAGACTCTATATTCAGAGTTCGAACTCGAGACCCCTGGTTAAGGGAAAAGGGATATTTGCCATACCATCTCACTTCTTGGGGTAATGTCGTAAAAATTTATTAGGATTGAATTCTACTGCATTTATATGTTAATTTTTAAAATTCGTGTTCTATCTTGTTCATGTTTTTACAACACTTGTCTCTATCTACATTCTTCTACAACCATTTATTATATAATTCTATAAATTTTTCTATAATTCTGATTATTGCACAATCTCATAATACTAAGTAGATTTTACAGATAGAGGTGAGTATTCGGTCAATTCAGCCAATTTAAATAATATTTTTAACCGAAGTAAATTAATTGAAATTTTTTTTTTTACTTAAAAGAATTTAATTGAACTAATTTTTTAACCGAACTTAATCAAATTGTTTTGGCAAAATTAATTTTTATTATTAACCACACCGAAATTAAAGAAAATGAAAATCTAATTAACCGAATCGAATTTAATTGAAAGTTGTGATTAAAACTTTAACCGAAATAGGAAATCATTGCTTAATTAAAATAAAAACTGAAATATTTTTTATTTTTAAAATTTTATTATCTATTTAATAAAAAATGACGTAGTTTTGAGAGTTGGTTAATTTGATTAATTCCGTCTGCTTAACTATTAACCGATTACCAAAAATTTCCGATTACCAAAAATTTAATTTTCTTTAACCGAACATTCATTCACTGAATTGAATTGGTCGAACCAAATGTTCAACCTTGTTTACAGACATCAGTTGAAAAACTATTCGTACAGCCTAATAATTGAGAATGGCATACCTGAATCGCCCACGTTGCAAAACTGATGTAAGACATTGGATAGCGCCAGAAGATCTTGGGAAGGTCAGGTAATGGCCTGGAGATTTCAGATGCCATCATCATAAACACCTGCATTTGAAAACTTGCAAACTTGCATAAATTATGAAAGTAGACAAAAAAATACAAAATGGTGAGAGTTTTGACTTACAATTACTCCAGTTCCAACTCCTATGCCCAACAAAACGTTTGACGTTATTGACGCAACAATCATCATGCAGCTTTCTATAACAGAAATGCAGCAAAAGAGATTGCAACAGAAAAAGAAATAGTGAGAAAATCCAGGATGAAAGTTCACCATGAAATAGATTATTGTCCCAGAAAGCAGAGATATAACAATCAAATAAGGAAATGATGAGAAGAAGTTGGATAATATGAACAAAGCCTCTCCATAATGCCCACTTAATCTTTCTCGACGAAAAACCTGATTCATAAATCACAATCACAAAATCAATAGAATGCAATTTTTCTAGCTAATTGTAGAAATGTAAGCAATTTCTCTACCTTCATTTCTTCAATAAAAAATGGTAAGCCTCCGTTAGACAAACAAATCATGAAGCCATAGACGAAACACACAACCTTTGCTCTAGCCACGATTGCTCCATTGTCTTTTCCAACATTGAAGTAGAGGGTTCCAATGCTTATTGCTACTAAAACGTATAATGCTATTCTTAACCAATAGTAACCGATGTCTCTATACATGTTGACGAAAGATCTATGAGTCAAAATGCAAAGTTGCTTCCACCTACAGCAATTGTTTCCTTTCTTTGATTCTACAATAAGCGCTTCCTGCAATAATTTTTACAAAGAGTCAAAGATATATAATTAAAATTTTTGCAAAGAGATATTCAAAATAACATCTTTTACTATAGAGTCGAAGTCGGTTGGTGTATTATACACTCATAATAGGGGTAGCACTCCGCTTTTAATAACTTTTACCAATTTGATGAATATTTCTTCGATTATAATGGTAACCAATGGATAATACGTGAAAATGTGAAAGATACGTGTATTTAAGACTTCACTTTCCGCATCCTTAATATATTTGTGAATCGTATTAAATCCACTTCACTCGCATAGACAAGATCTTACATATATAATGTTAATGACAAACACATGCACGAATGGATATGGGAATTGCAAAATGTTAAGCTCATACAATTGCTTCAATTTCTTGAATCTTCTTTCTTGCATGGATTGAAAACTCAGAAGATTTATACTTTTCAATAAGTGTTGCTCTAATCGCTGTTGTTTCCATTGTGGCTACTAGACAATTTGATGACTCTTTGTTTCCCTGCATGCGACTTGCAAGAATCAATTGCACAAACAAAAACAAATTAAATAACTCAATGCAAACATTTATAGATCAACTTACACAAAGCTGTTGAGCCCGCAGTAGAGTTTCAGTTACGAGGTCAAAATCCAAACTAATACACCGAAGAAAGTGATCAGAAGGGCTTCTTTTTGAAGGACAAGGGAACCCAGCATCTGCAAAAAACTTCAAAGCCATTTTTGCTTCTCCAAAATAAACAGTTTCTCCACTTGAAAGGAGGAGCAAATCATCAAACATGTCAAAGATATCATTACTAGGTTGGTGAATAGAGCAAATTACTATTTTTCCGTCATTAGCAATGTTTGTTAGAGCTTGAACAACAAAGAAAGCAGAAGCACCATCTAACCCACTAGTAGGCTCATCCAGAAACAAGATATGTGGTTGTGTTAAAATTTCAATGCTAATACTTAGTCTTTTCTTTTCACCTGTGCTTATACCTCTCATATGCCAATTTCCAATTTTTGTATTTGCACAATCTTCAAGACCCATTTCTATTATTGTGTTTTCAACAACACTATCCATCTCTTCTTTGTTCATTTTTGAAGAAAGCTTCACGTGAGCTGAGTATGCTATGGTTTCTCTTACAGTGAGAGTTCCCAAGAAAAAATCTTCCTGAGTGACATATGACTGCAAGAATTAATCAATTTAAATTTTAATTAATAACACCCAAGTAAGCTGTAATAATTTTTTAATTAAATATTTAAATTCCTTTTTCTTCTTTTCTTAATTATACTTACAACATCTCTGCAATCTATGCTTCTCTGCTTTCCATTGATTAGAACTTTTCCTGTCATTTTAACATTTGATGAAAGTCTCCCTGCAGATACAAATTAAAGAGGGGAAAAAAAAAGTTAGGTGTAACAGAAAGATCTTAGCAAAATAAAGAAGAGAAGCAAAGTATAATTCATTTGATTACGTTTCTTTCTTTCCGCATTTTCTTTTCTAAAGCATTTTAAACTGGTTATTATGTTTAAGATAAAATATCCTTAATATAAAAACTTAACTTCACCGAAAAAGAAAATAGAAAAATTAACTTGAAATGATTTTCATATGTTGAGAATAAATTTAATATGAAAAATGGATGAATAATTTTTGTGACAAATGTATAATCAAATATATATTTACGAATGAATTTTCACTAAATAACTTAAATATTTTATTAGAAATACTTTTTTTTTCAAAAAATAATGTACTGTTGCATTTTATTTTATATATATTGGTTTATATATATATATGTATTGGTTTATATATATGTGATATTTTGCATCTCTTTCTCTTATCTCATGAGAATGAGAGGTTTCCTGATTAGGTTATATTAGGTTTTTGTTTAACATTTTCGAGTTAGTCATAGATATATTGGAAAAACCTATTCGCTTGGGGGTAAATTTCTAAAAATATTAAATTTTTCGAATAAAAATATTGATTTGTACATATTTCTATACTTGAGCAAGAGGAGAGGAGATAACAGTCAAATAAATTCCACATAATCTTGATAAAATTTGCTTGAAAATATAATTTAATCTTGAAAATTTAATCAACTATATATCAGTTAAAAGATACATCTTTAAACATATTACAAAACATATTTAAATTTTAAAAATACAGTAATAGAATATAATTTTTTTTTCCCCTGCTTATTTTTCTACCTCAAATTTTTATTTCATATAATAATTCCCATGTTAGAATATCAAAAATATCAATAGCTTCTCTCATAAGTACACTACTGTACAGATGTTGAAATGACAAAATCAAATTTTGGAACTAGGGGTGAGACACGTGGCTGCCTGCAAGAATGATGAGGCTGCAATGAAGTTCTTTTGTAGCCACGTGGGAGTGGGACCCTGACTCACATGTCAAATTGGCAAAACATTGCGATCCAAGAAAAAATTTGTCAAATGGGAATATATATTCAAAATATCGATATTATATATATTAACTTAACTTAAGATCAGAAATGAAATTTTTCTCACAAAAAAAAAAAAAAAAAAAAAAAGATCACAAATGATTTAATTATGAATAGTAAATTTTGTTGTGCTTCTTATTCTGTGATAAACATGGCCAGTTCATTGTACCGTCGGTTCTGGTTCACGGAACTGAGGGTTCAAATTTTTTAAAATGTTGAACCTGAATCTGCCCTTAAACTGCCGGTTCCGTTAACGGTTTCCGACGATATATGTTTTTTTTTTAAATCGGTTTTAATGTTAGATCTTTCTTTCGTACATATTAATATGAATTTAAAAAATATTGGTAAATTTTATTTTAAATAAATTTTAGAATGCTTATACTCATATAGGAATAAAATTAATTAATTTTACAAAATAATCAAATAAATTATCACTTTATTTTGTTTAAATGTTATTAATTAAATAAATTATAAGAAAATTTTGAAAAATGCTTGAAAAGAATGTAATTTTAAACTTAGAAAATAATTTAAAAGGATAAAAAAAAGTTAAAAATAATATAAGTTTAGACTAAATATTTCTCTCTTTTTTTACCATTTTACTTTTTAGATTTTTAACTTTTAAAGTAAAGTATATTTAAAAAAAAATTCTCAAATAAAGTATATAAAATAGGCTATGTGATTATCATTTTGAAAATAAAAATAAGAAATTTTTGGTTCGAACCGAACCGGAACAGCCGGTTAACTGCCGGTTCGGGGCCGGTTCCGATTCATATTTTAACATTCACATGAATCTTAACAGGCCTTTGAACCTCAGTTCATGTTTAAAATTTTGAACCATCGGTTTCGCTTTAAAATTTTGAACCACCGATTTTGATCCTGTCTTCAATTCGTCTACAGTACGGTTCGGTTCCAGTTAAAATCGAACTGGTGGCCATGCCTATTCTGCGATAGGAAATGACTTTTTTAAAAAATTTCCTTTAAATATAATGTAAAAAAAATTTTTTAAAAGAAAAAACACCATGTAAAAAATTTTGCTTAATGTCTAAAATATCAAATCTATTAGTGAGAATCCTGAAAATAAAATCCTTGAACGTGTTTAATTATTTTTTACGTGTTTTTTTTCAAAAATTTGAATATAATGAACATATAGAAGATCAGAGAGAGGGGAAAAAAAAAAAAAAAAAAGAAAGAAAAGAAAAGAGAAGAAAAATGAGAGAGAAGTATATCTACAAACATATACATACCAGCCAAGGAATCAAGTAGGGTTGATTTTCCGGAGCCGGAAGGACCCATGACGGCCATGATTCGACCTGGTTTAGCAAAACCAGTAAGCTTAGTGAGCAAAAACTTGCTTCTTGATGCATCATTCCCCTTATTGCCTTTTAGTAGCTCTACTGTTAGATTCTCCCATACCAAGTACATGGCTCTGTATGAATATCGATCTTCACTTTCTAGCTTCTACATATATATATATATATATAAGTTTTCTCTGCAGCTTCATGCTCTCGTTTCTTCTCTCTCTATCTAAAATGGCAGCGACTACCAAATAGAAATAGAGGATCAAAGTAACACTAGTATGCAGTGTCTTCTTCAACGTTTAATTATAAAATTGATTGTTTTGGTTTTGTCAATATCTCAATTATTTTTATCAATTAATTATAAAATTGATTGTTTTGGTTTCGTCAATATCTCAATTATTTTTATCAATTAATTCTTTGTTTGGAAAGGAGGATTTTTATGGAGGAAAGAAGGAAAATTATCAAGGAAAAAGAATTTCCTTTGTTTGGAAATGGTGAGGAAAATATCGAATTGAGAGAGATGGCCAATTAAAATTAATTTGAAACTTAAGAGAGATGGCTTAATAATATAACTAAAATAACTTTTTGTATATGGTTTAGTTTGGATTATTCAAATAAAAAAAATGAAATTGAATTGTAAACCATTTTTTTCAAAATTTCTAAACCAAGCTATTTTTCCTTAGTAGCCAAACTGAATTAAACTGTCTAATCTGATTTGGTCGAGCTGAATAATGAATGCCCATGTTTCTCCTGTTTAGCAAAATTACAGATTTGTTCAAAAATTTCAATATTGTTAAATTATTTAATCCTTTCATTTAATTTTTTTATGTTAATATTACTTGATTCGTTCCACTTTGATAGCAAATGTCATTACAAGAATTAAAAAATTATTAGAATATATTAATTTTCTAAAAATATATGGTAAAATTTTAAATGAGCATTTGACGTAGAATAAGATAAAATATTTATTTATGGCTGTTAAACCGGGACTACAAACAGCCTAAGGCTCCTGAAATTTGTTAAAAATTTTCTATTTAGCCATTTTTCAAAACTTTTTTCCATTGAGTCCATAGGCTTCCCTTATTCTAAAAACTTTAACAGAGCGTGATTAATAATAATAATAATAAAAAAAAAAGGGGCTGAAGCTCCAATCATCTTCTCAAACGATGTCATTCTTCTTTAGTACATCCAAAACAAAACCCTAAAATTGCAGAGGAGAAACAAAGCAACAAAGAAATTTCAATACTTTGGATTCAGTGAGGCTGAGTTTTAGATGGCAAGCAATAAGAGAGATAGACAGAGTTATTTGTGACGGATAAAAGACAGGAAATGTGGAGATTCAGAGAAACGATAGTTAGGGCTTAATAGACAAAGATTTTTAAAAAAAGGGTTAAAAAATAAATTTAATAAAGTTCAGGGTCCTCGAGATGTTTTAATCCCAACCCAGTACACGTGCTATTAATTAAAATATCATTAATGACTTGTACGGGAGTAGATAAGAGGCTGGTTATGATAAGCCCAATTTACCCTCCCATCCGAATATCTAATTTATAATAAATTTAGATTTTAATAATACGACCTACTGTTATAATTGATCACAATATTGCTCTATTTTACTTATTAACGTGTATAATAATCATTGGACATAATAGTAGTGTCGGCTACAGAACGGGACATATGATTAATGATTAGGTGTAAGCCCACTTATTACTTATTCGTTTTGGGACTGTCAAGGATTAGCTCCACGTCCCATCGCATGTCCTATCTATGGCAACTGCGTACAACTTTTTTAATTCTTTTTTTTTTTTTAAATTTTTAGATTTAAAACAGAAATATTGCACTTATAAAATTTCACAAAAGTAGTCCAGATTTTTTTATTTTTCTTATTTTTATTGAGATTGTTAAATTAATACTCCGTTTGTTTTCGTAAAATAATTTATAAAAAAAAATAAATTTATTAAAAAATATTTTCATAAAAAATATTTTTCTTAAAAAATATTTTTAAAATGACTTATTTTTCGTTATTTGATTGTAATATTGAAATTAATTAAAAATATTAAAGACTTTATCTCATAAGAGTATAAAAATATTAATAATATTAAAAATTTTATAATTTTAAAATTTTATTGTTAAATATGAAAAGAATGCAAAACAAAAATGTAAATTATGAAAACTGCAAAATATGAATTTATAAAATTTTATCAGTATCCAAAAAATGTTTTACTAAAATGACTTAATTTTCCTTTGATCAAGAAAATTTTTTCTATTAACTTATTTTTCTAAACACCTCAAACAATGAGAAATTATAAAAAACATTTTCCTACAAATTATTTTACAGAAATAAACACTCTTAACTCTCCTAATTTTTTTTTTTGAGTAAAATTAACTATATTAATAGTTGTCAGCTGCTAAACTAAGATAAAAATATTCAATATTTAATTTTAAAATCAGGGAAGACTTCTTTCTTTCTTTTTTTTTTTTTTTTTTTTTTTTTTTTTTTAAGAATAAGTGAAATAAAATCAATCATGTATTAGTTTAAATTATAATTTTCATAAAAATGAACTCTAACCATAATGCTTTTATTTTATATATATAGCCATATTTCTTAATATGAAATAATAAAAAATTAAATCACTTCTTCTATTCAACTTTTTTTTTCTTTTTTTTTTTTTTTGAAAATCAAAATTGAATACAATTCATAACATAGTACGGGTTCATTCCCCTCTGTTATATGTATATCTATCCACATTCATACATATATAAAAAGATACGTGGCTTACTACAATTTTATTGTTGATAAACCAGAACTGAATTATTGTACCTATTTATATCATCTGCATAAACATCTTTAACTCAATTACACATTTAATATTATAAACTACATATATAACAATTTTAATCCATTTTTTTTTATTAAGATTTGAAATATTACTAAATATCCAATTCCCTTTAAAAAACAAAAACAAAAAATCAAAACTTGTTTTTGACAAAAATTACGGATTTTAATCCCCAAGCCAATCAAGAGAGATTCAGAAACCCTTAATCAAAAAATTGCCTAAGGATATTGAGACTGTAGGAGAGAAGAAAACAAGAGATACATACTTGAAATTATTTTGGTGTAATGTAATGTCTGATGATTTAGTAGCACTGAAATGATATAGTTCAAATGCATATGCATATGACCAACTATAGCTAGATTCGAATTAGGGTTCGAACGAGTTTATCGCTGCTCATTCTACCATCATCAGTATTTCAAAATGGTTAGTGGAGAGTTACCAGCTTGAGTTCCCAATTATGCTCATTCTGCCATTCAAGCTTTAGTAACCACATGGCAGGCTCACTAGCACATGAACAAGTCACCTCAAGAAAAGAAGCTCATTTTTTTTTTTTTCAAAGTGAAAACCATTTGGTTATTAGTACAGCCTGTGCTGCAGGGCATGTCAGTTGAGTGCAAAAAAAAAGACATATTAATTAAGGAATTCAAGCAGATTCTACGATACAGAATTGACATCAGGAACATCGTCAAGGATGAAAGGACCAAGTTTACCTGTCCTAAATAGAGTTAGAAACTTCTTGGATACCATCAAACGAGCTTCAGATGCCTTATGAGGTATCCTCAATGCCTTCTGCAGCACTTCAAACTGCTGTTCTATAAGATTCTCCAAATCATTCTCGTCTTCCACATTACCATTGAATTCCTCAAGACTTTTGTACAGGGCAATTTGGACTTCAGTTACAAGATCCTGCACGCGAGCAAGAGCAAAGACCAGATATTTAGAAATGACAAACAAATAAAGGCCTTGATATCCCAGTTACACTATCTAGCAGCATGAGACTATGAGTAAAGCACAAAAGGTATAGATCCTTAAAAATTCATTACAGAATTGAAGGACAAGGATCGGGAGCAATTTTTTTATTTATTTTAACCTGATAGTCTGGAATTTGATAAAAAAAGAGAATAATTCATATTTGCTTCTACTTAAACGATCATCATGGTACTCCCTGTTCATTTTGTGGTACAATAAGTTTTAATGCAGCAGGAGAAAAGAAGGAAATGGCCATCTCTTATTACCAGGTGCATGACTTATGGCATCAAAACTTTAAAACCAATATATATATATATATATATATATATAGAATTATACTACATGGTAGTAATACAGCATCCACACATTGTATACTAAGACCTCTCAAGTAGAACAGTAGAATTGGTAGGGACTGCACATCATAATTTCAATGATCAGCAAAAAAAGAGTTATGTTTATTACTTCATTGACCATTTTGTATTACAAAATAAAGAAAGAGGGAATATCTTATGACCTCAACATACAGCACATCAGACACATTTGGTAGCTTCTTCCTCTTCGGCCGAAGATCTTTCAGATTGTATTCATGTTTATCATGAGATTCATACCGAATCCCTTCCATTTTTCTGTTATTCCAGTGTCTCCAATGAAGTGGAGTGCCTCGAGTATTTAAAACAGCCAACAAGTATTGAGCAATGCGCTCTTCACCTACAATAGAATCTTTGACAGATCCTGCAAATGCATTCACGTATGTAGCTTTTAGTTAGACAAAAATACAGTTCATAGTGACAATACTCATTAAAAGTAGCATATGGATAGACAGAAGTTTCCTGAACTTAGTGGAGCTCATGGACTTGTGTACCTAGGCAAATCAATCAAAGGAAAAAGGAAAAGTAAAAGATGTCAGGAATATGAACTAGATGGTTAGTAACCACTTGGATTCTATTAATAAAGCTACCAAAAAAAGTTTCTAAATATGAACAGAGCAATAGATTACTTGAAAATGATTTTCTAACTGTGATATTGTGTTCAGTATCAACTACATTTCAATTTATGTTAACAGACAAAGTAAGCTTACAGGAATCACTTCCCATATAATTTATTTTTTTAAAAGTAGCAAATAGAGCCTAACCAGAGTAGAAATTCCAAAAGTTGTAGAATGCATACTGCTGTCAACATGATTCTCACTCTCATATTAAGAAACAGGATTACTGGGAACTAATATCTGGTAGAATGCACAAGAAATTAGAAAAAGAAGAATTTAAACCTGCAAGAGCTAGCTTTAATCCTGTTTCTATATCTGGGATACTGGGAACTAATACACCCGGAGTGTCCAGAACGTATATACTGGGCTGATGAGCAATCTGCAAATCAACATTAAAACCATAAGAATCCAACATTAATGGACTATCAACAAGAAGGAAGATCATGACCATATTGACTAAAAAATAAAGCTTGAAAGCTTGTCAACAGCAAAAAAAGGGGAAAAGATGGAGAAAAAGAAAATCTAAATATAAAATTTAAATTTAGAAAGAGTGAATATAATTTATAAATATTTAAAACAAGCAACATCAAGCAACATATATGCTAAAAGTTCTGGGGACAAAAATCTGTGAACTTGTCAAAAGTGTTTTTGCCTTTTAGCCGAAGGACATTTGCGGTTAGGTAACCGTCTATCTATCTACTTCTCTCTTTTACGGTGATGGACGGACAAGAAAATAAGGGTCATTAATATGACAACCGTTAGCAACTTAGGTGATGGACGGATGAGAGAAGAAGGGTCATTAATATGACAACATGCAAGATGTGCCAGTGATTTGCTACTTACAAAGATAATAGATAATAAAGCATGTTATCAAAGTTTATAAAACCAATGAGATACTATTTTACACATGTTTACATGCTTACATGTGACCAGGAGAAAAAGCACTATACACCCGAACTTATGCACAACGCACACACATGGATATACTCTCCAAAAGAAAAGAAAATAAATAAAATAACTCAGACCTTGTAACCCGCAATATCTTGAGTAACACCTGGCAGTGGGCCTACTGTAGCTCGCTTCATTTTCTCCTGCACTATGTAGGAAACTCAAACTGTCACTATTCAAAGTCTTCAAGATCATAAAAACTGATAATTTGAGTTGCATGCAAAATTATGGTACATTTTCCAAAGGCAGCTTATCTTACTATCGCTGAATACAGCAACATCTTACCAGGAAAGCGAGAATGTGCAATTTGATGGATAGAATTTATCAAAGCTGATTTCCCAACATTAGGAACACCAACCACCATAACAAGAAGAGTAGGTTCCCTTGAAATCACCTCCTTCAGTTTAAACTCCACAAGTTCAAGAAGCTTTAGGCATGAGAACCATCAAG
Organism: Jatropha curcas; assembly: GCF_041381405.1. NCBI lineage: Eukaryota > Viridiplantae > Streptophyta > Magnoliopsida > Malpighiales > Euphorbiaceae > Jatropha > Jatropha curcas. The sequence goes on along the minus strand of NC_143152.1, from coordinate 2,526,291 downwards.
AAGACAAAGTTGAACAACCATGGAATTACACAAGCAAATTAGATACAGAATTCAATTGAATTTCAAAACATAAACATATACAGTCAATAAAATATATTGGATCAATTACATAGAAGGATAATTGCATGGTTAAAGCATGTGCAAGACTATCTGACGGGAATAACATAAGTTCAGCAAGTGTCAAGTCCATTTCAAATTCTTAGAAATGTAGTAAAAAAATTGAAATACTATTACAATGAAGAAGAAATGTCAGAAAAGGAAACAGAGACAGTAGAACTTCTCCAAAACCAACTCAGTATTCAAGGGATTACACACCCACGAGCACAGCAGTATAAAAAGGTGCAGCTCAGATCATGTCATTAATTTGTTTAATGAGGGATGGAGTGTGCATATGCTACTTCCATTTATATTCAAAATCCCTCGCACGTCCTAAAAGACCAAAACATGGTTGAAGCCGATGCCTACTTCTATTGTGCATGATGCAAAGTAAGCATTTTGGTACTTCATTCTCCAACCATTTAAAACTTGCTGAACTTCTTCCTTTCCTCTACCATTTGAAAATAAGTTAACCACCTCTTATATACACTGTTTTCCATGAGCTACTTTAGTTGATAGGGAGGAAAAAGGGAAATAAAGCTTAAACATCTTGTTCAGGTGAAGGACTTCATGTGTGTAACTAGTTATTGAAACCAGGAAACACTATCCTAGATTTGTTTTTACATAATTGTAAACAATCCTCATCACAAAACAAAATAGGATTATCATCCTGACCAAGACAACCTATAAACAAAACTGCTCAATTCAAGGTTTGGCCTTCAGGTTTCCATCTGAACCATTAGATTTGTTAAGCTTTAATTTTTAGACGCTCCAACCATAAGTGAAGCAAAGAAACAATATCTAAGACTAGTTATGAATAAACAAGTAAAACCTTTGACTTTTGCGATGAAAATGAAATATAACAGTATTTAATTAATTAGAAATAAAAAGAAATTATCGTCGTTTGCTTGAGAAGCATACCATGCTTCACTTAAAACCAGTAATTAAGAATGACCCTTGGTAAACATGAAAGAAATTTTCTTTTCCTCTAACTACTCCTCGGAGACCAAGGAAATACTAAAAAATTATCGATTCTTATTTAAAAAAAAAGGGGGAGAAATTTACAATTTAGATATCTACTAACCTTCTGAACAGAACTCTTGCTGTTGGAATTTATTGGAATGCAATCCATCTTGCACGAATCAAAATAATGAACCCATTTCTATAACAAACAAATATAAAATATATAAGCATCATATCATCAAATAAAAATGGACTATAAACACAGAAAAGAAACCATTTCAAAGAGAAAACAAAAGAGTACTTACATGCATTATATTAGGATTGGCTAAATCTTTCTTGTTGAGAGCAATTACACGTCGTTTGGAAGAAAGCTGAGGCTGTAAATCTTCGTTTGCAGACGATAAAGGAATCTGCTAAAAAACAAAGCGAACGAAAAAAACTCAAAATTCTATTAGAATTGAGAGACACAGAGATGGAAGCAGAAAGGGTACGGACACGAGAGTCGCGGACTTCAATGACGAGGTCAGCGAGCTTGAGGCGATTGCGGATTGCGCGGGTGGCGGCAGCCATGTGACCGGGAAACCAGTTGATGACTCCACCTCCTGCGTTGAAAGCCATCTCTCCTAATCCCTTCTTCACTATTCCCTTTAACCCTCCCATTTATTTTCACGTACTTAATCTCTCTCTCTCTCTCTCGTAATCAATCAGATTACTTTCAGTTTCTGCCTCAAAGGTCTAAAACCCTTTACCGTTTGTTTCCAGGGAAAATGGTTTTCCGGAGAAGGCAACGCAGTGATCAGCAATTCGTTGCTTCTCATTTCTTTAGAAAGGTCTTTTCCTCTGTTATTAGTAAAGGCCCAAACTTTTGACCCATGTACATGTTAATTTTTGATGGTAGGCCCAAAGCTTAAAGCCCAAAGTCTAAAGGCCAAACCCAATTTCAACTTCAAGTCCAAAAGATGTTAGAAGATTGTCGAGAAAGAATGTTCAAAATTGGCCTATGGTTTATTCTCTTTTTCAGACAGGAAAGAAAAAACTCCTCATCAGACAAAGCAAGAGTTAAGGTGTCTGGTTTGCTACTAAATTTTATTTTTTTTGACTCAAAAATATACATTTTAATTTATAATTAATTTAAAAATGAGTAGTTAGTTTAATCGTTTGGTTAATATGGTACTTAAAAGTAAATTAATTTGTCGTGATGACCAAAAAGAGTAAAACCAAACCAAACTCCATGTTTCAAAATTACCGAACCAAAATGGTTTGATTCGATCGCTTTAATCGTTTCAACCCAGAAGTACTTTAGACATGATAATATCATGACCTTTTTTATCGGGAAAATAAAATTATTTTATTAATTAAATCTATGAAAAACTTAATAGTATATCTAAGAAGTTAAACCAATATATCAGGATAATATTATGAATAAAAATACATTTTCACCCACTCGTAAATTGAAACCAAAAGCTCAAGCCTATTGCTGCTGGTGGTGGAAAAGATCAAATCCCCTTGGGACTTTTGCTAGGGAAGTTTGAAGCACGCAACGATGACTATGAATGATAATAACATGTAGTATTGATAGTTAGATCTCATGAGTCTCTTTTCTTATATATATATATATATATATATATATATATAATTGGCAGCAATTTCTCATATCTTTGCATGGAATGGTATGGCAGACAGGATATATAGGGTTGGTTTTATCATCAACATATATATACACAAACGTACAACTCTTTTCTTATTTAACCCGATGACAGTTCAGTGGCAAAAAGCACTTGAATGGTTGATCACGATGACTTTGATCATTGATTCGATCCTCCGTAACACCAGATTCCCCCTGGACCAACTTTTTTACTTCCCAAAATGAGCAGAATTAGTCATATTTAACATAGACAGTAAAAACAAACACGGACTCAATACCTGGGGGAAGTATCTAAAAAAAAAACTCTCTTCTTATTTAAACTATTCTTTGCTTTTTTGCTACTCTACGTATATACTATTTGATGTTACACCCAACTTGCACATATAAATGCACCTGCAATTTTCAACAAGTATTCCATGAAGCCATGAACTATCAGGAATCTTTTTCGTATGAGTTAGGTAATGATGCCCATGAGCCCATCTATGAGTTCTATATTTTATTTTATAGCTCTCAATTTTTGTTAGGTTAAACGCATCATATTGTCTTTAATTTTTATTTTTTAGTTGATCCAATCATATTCAATTTTTTTTTCAGTCTACATTGCTCTTAAAATTTTAATTTTCGATTAATTTTTTGAAAAATAAAAATTAAACTTAAATAAAGGAAAAGAGATTATAAGGTTGAATGTGAATACACCCAAGTTGAAAACTTTAAAAGTTCTAAAACAAAATTTAGATTTATCTATTATTATTAAACATGTTATTTATTATTTATGGTCTGTAGAGAAAAAAAAAATTAACTGTTTTGGTAATTGATAACTGTTAGACTAGTTTTTTATAAAATGCTAAAAGCTAAATACATTATCTTAATTTCTAAAAATCAGTTTCAAACGCTATGTTACCGAATACTATAAAAAATAGCATTTAGCGATTTAAAAAAAAGTCGCCGAACACAACATTAGTCACATTTCATTACATTCCATTTCTTTGTATCTACTGACCAAATTACAAGTTCACTAATCAATTTGGTTAAAAAATTCTTTTTCATCTAATTCTACCAATTGACAAAGTTGAAACGTTAATTTGATACTCAAGAGCCTTTTCGTTATGTAAATAAATATTGTTATTGGAAAATGAGCGACGTATACAATCACAAAACTATCTTATTTCTCTTCAATCATCAGAATTTTTCATTTATTTAGTAAGAGTTATTTATTTAGGTACCTTATATAACTATAATATTATTCCAGTTGATTTGATTTTGGATAAAAAGAATATTTTAACTATTATATTCAGAGTTTAATTTTTAATTATAGATTTCAAAAAATAAATAGAATTGCTGATTTTTATTTTTTAACTCATCTTTCCTAAACCAAATTAAAGTTTCGGATTCAAGTCTTAGGTATAAAAATTATCACACTATTTATTTACATGTATAAGATAGAACGTGTAGTACTCAAACAGAATGTAGTCAGAGCCCCGGTAGACTTTTGGATACTAATAACTATGGTAAAATAAAAAAAAAAAAACCTCAATCACGGCCATTTTTTTTTATCCGACTCAATCACAATCGTTGATATTCAGAAAATAAAATAAAAAACGAATACATACCCAATAAGGGTTTGAAGAGATTCCATCTAAAGGGTTGTTGGGTTCTAAACTTATAATTACTTCAAAACCACCCAATAATAATACATTTCATTAGAAAAAGTTAAAAATAAACCCTCCAAATTAGCTAATTAATCCCTTTTGTTGACAATGACAGATATCTAAAACTTAATTAAATATATAAGCATATGTCCATTTAACTGCTTTTGATATTTTTTTTTAATTTTAATTTTTGTTTTTGAATAAAAAGAACTAGTATATATTTAATTTAATTTTAAATATATAAGCATATTTTAGTTTCATTGGGCAATAATTTTCATATAATGCTTAGACTTCCATACTATTATTTACAGTATTCCACATAATATTACTAGTTACTACTTAGAATATTTAAGGAATGCTGATAAAATAACCGACAGCTATTAATTAAGATAACTACTAGCTACTAAAATAATTAATTTTATCAAACGTGACATTTATTTAAATACTCCAGTCTCAATAATTTTCTCTTCGTTAATCCTTTACCAAAATTAAGAAAGAATAAGAAAGTGGTAAGATGAATTTTAAAAAACTTTAAAAATAATTATTGTATTTAGAAAAGATAAAGATAAAATTTAAAAAAATTTAATTTATATTTCTTATTTTCTCAAAACAACAGAGAAGATTTAGATAAAATAACTTTTAAAAAATATCAACAAAATTGAACGAAGTGAATATAATTTAAATTTAATTTGCTTCATATTAACTAATAAAAATTTCTAATATTCTAAAAATGAACTAACAATAGAGTATAATCGATATAAACTAAAATCTAATAATCGACTATATTTATATACATAGTATTTTTATTTTTATTTTTAAAAATTTTCTCCATTCATAAAATCGGACACTCGATTTCTTGCTTAAAAAACCTGAGTTATTTTCGATTAGACTAACTCCTTGATTTTTTTCATTAAAAGAAAAACTCCTTGGTTTTTATATATAGTTTTTTAACTAGGTGAGAGTCTTTTTTTTTTTTTAATTAAAATATTTAATAAATTTAAAAAAAATGAAAAATTAAGAGGTGGGAAAATATCATGCTAGATTCTATAGTGATATTTTCCACATTTATTGGAGAATTTGAGGGGGAACAAATAAAAGGTGATGAATGAATTAAGGATGCATATTTGAAGACAAAGAGTGGTGGTTCCTTTTTAGTGATTTAGGGTCTAAATGTCCACTTGTAAGCCCCAACCATTTCATCTTTTCTCTAATGCTTGTCAAACTCAAGTTTCCAATCTCTGCGAAGCATGCTCAAACACTTTCTTTTCTTGCTTGCTCTCTCCTTCGTTAGAGTTGCTTGCTTTTTTAGTATAAAGTCTCTCAAAAATACACCATTATGTTTTACAAATACGAATATTTAAACGAACATTTGAACAGAATTGAAATGAATACGAAAAGTTCAATCTTCGCGCATACCGTGCCATTCCAACCGTTAACATTTGGTGTATGTGAATACTCACAAGTCACAAGTGTTTCCCAAACCACATTCAACTGAATTACTGTGAAATCTTATGATCTTAGCTCAGCAAGGCAACGGGCATGCCTATTACTAATTCTTAATAATGTATTACATAAATATATCCACGCGTGCATATATACATCATGCATATATATATATATATATATATATATATATATATATATATATATATATATATATATATATATATATATATATATCAATTTTTTTAATAAAAAAAAATAGTATTATGATCAAATAACATTAGGAGTCAAATTGAATATATTATATTAATCTCTTTCACATATATATTTAACAAGATTAAATTAAATATTTATTTATACAACATTAGTTTAGCTCCAGAAATAAAATTATAATAGAGTTATCATGATTTCATATATCAAAATAACACACAAGCAATAAATCAAACATAGTTTTCTTAAAAGACATGGTATATTTTCTTTCTTTCCTTTCCATTTTTTCATATATAATGAATGTTGAACAAGTGAAATTTTTTTAAAAAAATTTATAAATATTTTACTAATTTTATTTCGAGATTTGTAATTATCTCCTACTAAATTTATTTTACGTATTCAACTAGTAAAATTCTAACGAATCTAAAATCTAAATTGTTTAAAAGAAAAAAATCACAACAATAGAGATGCATATACGCTAAACTTACAAATTAGAAAAAAAAAAGAAAAAGAAAATACAAACATCATAGAAATTACTAATTAATTAGACAAACAACCCATTTTACATTACCTATAAAAAATAAATCTCACAAGTCTTTCTTTTTCTTCTCTATGAATTTATTTTTTAATATTCTCCATCTTTTTTTTTTTTTTCATATTCTTAAAAGAAATATACTAAGTTCAGGTCCTCCATTTCCATCTGGATTCATCATATAAAAAGCCTCCGAGTCACGGCTACCTACAACTCGTTCAAACTTAGCTCTCATATACAACAACTCACCTTCTGACTCGTTCATTTTCCGGCCATCTTCCACCATCGGAATAACTCCGGCTCCGACCGACACGCTTTGCACCGTACTTAGCACGTGTAAATCAAGTTCTGTACACGTCCGCGACATTGCATATCCACACTTCCTTCCATTACAATACATAGTCCACATTGGCTCGTTAAACAACTTTCCTGATCGTCCGCCGGTACTTCCCGCCGGTATCGAAACCGGAACTTTATCACACTCGAGCGCGATCCGAACTAGACCAGAAGACATTTCTTTAACTAACATAGATGTTGACATGGCTAGTTCTAGTAATAAAACCGGTTCAGACTTTGGATCATCTTGAACGGCGAAGCTAACAGGGCCACGGCGGTGACCGAAAAGAGTTCCTGTGACTTTCCGGCCAAGAGAAGGTGTAATAGAGATTTGATAAGGGATAGAAAGCCAATTACAAGTAGGGATAATAAAATTAGGGAAAGAAACAATCTTGAAAATAGAACGGAGAAGAGAAGAGAATCTTGAGTGGATTTTATTATTAAGGCGCTGTGAAGTGACTGGAGAGTCTCGCCGGAGAAGGAGTTTATCTGAGCTGTGGTCTTGTTCAGGTATGGAAGATGGGGTTGATGATGATCTTATGTAAGCGGAAGGGATTATCTTTCTTGTGCTTCTGTTACAGCTACTGGTTCTTTGAAGAGTGAGTTGTTGTTTCATGGTTTTTGGTACCCTATAGAGAAACGGAGCACCTGAAATATGGAAATGGAGATCAAGAAAGAGGTAGAAAGAGAAAGAGAGAGAGAAAGGGATTAACAGTGAGGTTTTTTGTGGTAGTGGAAGAGAGAAATTGAGTTAAAGAGGCCGACAAGGTAGTGATGATGCTGTTTTAGGGTGGCCAATATAAAGGGAGACTGTGGAGGCTTGTGGTGATGATGATGATCATTTCTTGGAGACTAATATTTATTCATATACAAGACCAAATCGGGGGTGGACTTATTTTCCATTTTGTTTTGATTAATTTAATAATACTAAAACTGGAAATTTTTGAATATTGAGTTAAATTATTAATAATTTTTCTTTTATGTAATTGTGAAATATTTTATTTGTTTAGGGAGTTATCATTATATTTGTAGGAATAGTTTTCTCCTATGAACCTTAAAATTATATATTGATTGATTTTCCTCTTTAATGAATTAATATTTTTTATTGCAATGGCCTTTGTCCAAGAATTAGAAGGGAGCTGAAGTGGCCATTAATGAGGCATACAGTCGGCGTTGATAGAGATGCCACGTCAACCATTTACAGAACCAGTACAAATCCTTCAAGATGACGTCATTCCACAAAGTCATCCAACGATGCCGTTTCTTCTTTTATTCTGTTCTTCTCTTCTTCTGCATGCTTACTCGAATTCTCTACATTTCTTGTTCTCATAGCATCTTTTTCTTCCGCAGCACTTCTTTCCTCGATCATGCATCTGTTTTCTCACTCAAAACTTTCTTTTCCCTCCCATCACTCTTTCTTTTCTTCTTTATTGCCAAAAATCAAGCTTCTCTCGGTTTCCCACAATATGTTAGTTGATTTAAAAGATCTCAAAAACTCATATCTTTTTCGTTACTCTCTCCTTATATCCTCTTTTCGAATAAGTTTATGGCGGTTGCAGCGGCGGAGTTTGATGGTTTATGAGATTTAATGGTTTATGGGTTTTTGTGGTGGGTTCCAATGGTGGATGGTGAGTTCTTCTTTTTTGCCTGTTTTTTCTCTCAAAATCTTTACTTTTAATACAAGACAGAGGTTAAGGAGACGCGCCGCTTTACTATCCGCCTTGACCAAGTCGTAGTGGGAGTGCGTTGCCTTCAACGTAGCCAAGAAGGCCTATTCATGGGGATGGAGGAGAAGAAGTTGACGTGGACGTGCTGACTTAGTGCTTATGTGTCAAAGTAGGTCCCATTAACGGTAGGATCATCAAAAATCTAGCCAATGAAGACGGCGGCCACAACTATAATAAAAAGATGGTACAATGCTACAGTTAAAAAAAAAAAAAAAAAAACTAAGAACCAGCTAAAATTGCAAAAATATGCAAAGTACAAGATTTTTTTAGGTTACTTGTGAGTCACACATACTTTCATCCAGCGGTCACGATTTCATCACAAGACAAAGTATCCTCCCATAGTTAGGGTATCGGAACATCTCCATTTGATATGGTTTGATAAGTGGGATTATATGGGGTTGGACATTATTTGGATTAAACCGAATTGAACTATCAGTTTGATTCGGTTTGATTTAACTTTAAAAGTATTTGGTTAAGTTTTAGTCTTATAAAAAAAATTTAAAAAATACTACATTTTTAGTTTAATTTTTATTATATAAAATCGAAAAATGTAAAAAGTTTATAAAAAATGTAAAAATTTGATCCATTCCATTTAATTTGAACGAGACCAATTGAATCTCCACAAACATAGGATTATCTGTCTATTATAATGATGATTTTCTTATTGTTGGTCCTATTGCAATAATTTTATATGACCTCATATTGAACCGTTAGATTAGAATCCCTAAGGGATAAAGAAGCAGTTGAAGCATGATGTGGATATACATGTAATATTAAATTTTTGGTTTTTGGTACCAACCCTAATTGAAGAGGTGTTTAATTGTTTTTTATTATTTTTTTATGAAAAGGACTTTCATTATTAATTAGTTACACCAAAAAAGGTTGTAAACAAGCTGCGTGCCCTTACCGGGTTCTCAATGGACAATTTAACTGTATTTAAAAGGTTAGAGTTGAATTGAAACACGAAAACTAAGTATGTGGCGGGTTGATTTTTGTCTCTTATGAAAAATTCTTCCTATTATTTATTATTTCGCACTAAATTTTTATTTTTTTTATTAAATAAATTACAGATTTATATATATTTGATATATATTTAAGTTATTTATGTTTTTATTATGTTTCATGATTTATCTCCATCTTGCGTGGATTTTGTGGTCTCACTATTTTATATGGAGTATTTGTTTTATTTTTTACATTTATTTTGGTTTATTTGAACAAGTACGCAATTTGTGGAGAATTTTTTAAACACGATGATCTTTGTCTTTTGACGCCTGGTAGTGCGGCACGTTCCTCTATTAGATTTAGTGGTTCAAATTCTTTGTGTTCGTAATAAGCAACTAGTTCATGAATATAATGCCATGTACAAAAGATTAGGGAAGTTTGCCTAACCAGCCAATTTGAAGATTAATTTTTTTCAAGCTCACCTTCCAATTTTCATTAGGATTTCTTATTAAATCAATGAACAATAATTGTTTTAGTTATAAAAGTTTTGTTCTATGTCTGATCTTCAAGAGAGGGTCATGTTCACCTTATATTATTTGTATTGATTTGAAGTTTTTAACGAAATTCTAATATATCAAATTAAAAAAAGAGGTTAGAGTAGAAGCTCAAATGCACTAAATCAATGGTGTGATGTAATATTATAATATATTTATGTATACACATTCAAAATAAGAGAGGGTGACATGCATGATGATAAAGGTCAGAGCAACATTATGTTTGTGTGAGACCACTTTGTCCCCATCCATTTGGAAATACAAATAAACTTAATAAACTATAAGTAGTATTTAAAAAAAAAAAAATTATATAGAACCTTAAAGAAATAGGACCAACGTGTGTTTTCTCAATATTTTAACCAAAATTTAATAAATTAGGTTATAAAAAATCATTTCTTTCCCTCGCATTTTCTAATCAATACAACATGAATGTTATGTCTTTATATAAATTTTATATTATTAAGGTTAGTAATAAAAATTATTATATAAATGCTAGTGATACAAAATATTTATTATTTTCCAATTAAAAATGACTGATTAATTAAATAGTAATACCAATATATTTTTATTATTTTTCTATTAAAATAATATATAATTCGTCGAGAAGCACGGTTTTGATTATCTTTGAGTGATATATAGTTTAGATAAAAAAAATTAATTAGATTGGAATCTCCTCTCTAAATAGTAATTAAAAGACCAATTATATATATTAAACCAGTCATTATTCATCTTATATTAAAAACAAATATTTTGGACGGTTCCAAACTATGCAAAAATGCTGGCAAATCTCATTGGTTTGCCTAACCCATTGGTGACAACTTTCTGCCACGTGTTCAATATTACAACCACTAGCAAACATTTCTTTCACTTTCCAATTGCATGCACAACATGTCATCTTCTTCTTCAATTAATTTTTTTTTTCTTCCATTAATGATTATTGAGCCTTCTTTATTATTATTATTATTATTATTTTAATAATCTCATATCTTACTTATAGTTTATTTGTGAGTATGACTTGGGACTATATATTAGCCCACAAATTGATTAAATTAAATTGTTGACGTACCAAAAATAATTAAATTAAACTGCAATTGTTGACGTATACCAAAAATAATTAAATTAAACTGCTGAGTTCATGTCAATTAGGTAAGGTCGGTTTCATGATATAATAATAGGACCCATCTTTTGATGTGTGCTCTTCTTTCCAATGGCAAAAATCACATTAATTACATATGTTTTTTCCCTTTAAGAAAAATTATTATATTATTTTGTATAAAAAAATCATATTTTTATTTATCGCCCCATGTATCAAATGCGTGCTATATGAATAAGAATAATGACGTTAGGTTCGAAGATAAAGTGTGATAACTTTCTAAAAAAACAAAACAGAATAAAAGCTTTGACATTAGCCATGATATGATGCAAGTAGTCCCACATGCAACAAAAGGATGTGATTGTCCAAATTAGTCTTATGTCTAGGGGTGAGAGCAAAATTACCAACGGATCTGAAAGAAAATCAAACCGATCCATTTCGGTTTGGTTTGGTCAAGTGCCCAAAAGAGATTTTTTTTTTGGTTTAAATCGAATTTGTTGTTTGGTTCAATTTGATTACACAGAAATTCATCGGTTGGATTTAAAATCGAATTAAAAATGGTAAAACTGACAAAAATAGACCGAACTGATTGGTTTAATTCAGATGCAAATTTTAGTCCGATTCAAGTTGTTGTAAAGAAACTTCCATTTGTATTTATGGCTTCGGTTCAATTTAAACCGAATTGACCATTTGCTCAACCCTAATTATATGGGCTTAATATATAAATTTATCTTTACACTTTTTACGGAAAAACTTTGTGGCATCCTCAACTTTCACTTTGGTCCATTGAATACCTTAATTTATAAAATTGCACCTATTAGACACTTTAATTGACTTATTGAACCATTCAATTTATAAAATTAGATCGATTAAACACTTATTAGATAATTAAAAAATGTAAAAATTATTATTGCACTTGACAATAACTAGAAGAAAGCAAATCTAACATGAACTTGATAAAAACATCTATGTCTATAAGCACAAACGAGCAAAATTAACTAGCCAAAAGAAACTAAACCTATTCATTTCCCCCCTCTTTCAGGATGGATGAACTAAACTAGAGAAACAAAAAAAAAAAAAAAAAAAAAAAGTTCTCTTATTTCAATATTAACATCATATCATTCCGAAGCCACTTGACTCCCAGCTGAATCATTCCAAATTGGTTCGATTTTAGCTGCTTTCCTCTTGTGATGAACATCGTACGACAATCTATATATAAAAAGAACACAAAAAAAGGAAATTATTAGAAGTATGACCAACATTAATATATTAAAAATACATCAATCTATACAAGGTTGAAGTCAAAAATTTATATCGGCGAAGTTCTAAACGAACAAGGTAAGGGAAGTAAGTGATTAAGAAAAGAGTTAAAATTTCGGTCGGTTTCGAATTTGATTGTGATTGCTAACATACCCTAAATGCAATGAAGTTTCTGAAAGATCACCATAATCTTCTTCCTCCCCTTGAGGAAAACAATCAGATTTAAAACTGGCAAGGGGAAATCTCCTTTCCAAGGGATTAAATTCCTGAAATTGTGACTTTGCCATTGCTGAGCTTCGTTTTAGCTCCTCAACCTAATTAATTAGGGTTATTATCCATTAATTAAATGCCAAAGAATATCAAAAACTTGCTTCAAATATGCAATTTGAAGCACAAATTCAAACAATATATATGGTAATAACCTGTTTACGCAATGTTTCATTCTCTTGAATGGCCTTCTGCTCCTGAAAGCATCAAAGATTTAATTTTAAAAAAATAGAAAAAAGAAAAAAAAAAAGAATATAAGAATAAGTTCTTGCAAATATGCCTTGTTTGATTACCTGCAATCTTGATTTCTTAAGTTGCTCCAGTATAACCTTTTCCTGCTACAACAGAAGCGTGGGGAACTAATAAGGTAAAGCAATTAGAAAAACTAATTAAGATGACCAGAATTTACCATTATTTTTATTTTTATTTTTTTCTCATATTTAATAATGAATTTAAAAATAAAGTTCTTACATGTTTAATATCACAATTAAATCCTAAATCTCGTAAGGTTTGTTCGATAATATTAACAGTTTAGTAGCTGTTAATTATTGTAGAAGCTGTTAATTGTCTATTAACCGTTAATTATTGACCATTAGCTTTTAATATAACAGTTTAAATTAAAAGTAAAAAAAATGTTAAAAGCTATGTTAAAACTGTTGGTTTACCTTCTTTTCCTTAACCGATATCCTTCCTTCAGTTAATTGATGTTCTAGCTGCTGCAACTCTTTGAAGCTTAACCCATCAAGTTGTTGACCCATCATCTGCCTACAAATCAAAGTTTATATACATATAAATTTAAATAATTAATTATTAATTGCAATCAAAGATTGCATAAATAAATAAATAAACAAATAAAATCCGCTGATATAATTATTACTTACAAACATGTCAAGCGTAGTTTTGAGACTTCATCTTTGAGTGCAGTCACTTCTTCTGATTGTGATTGCTGTTTGACAAATTATTTACACATAAAATCATTCTCATTTTCTTGAAAAGAAAATAATATTCGTAATAATAATAATAATAATAAAAATAAATTTCAACCCTAACAACAGTAATTTCACTGGACCTGTTAATAATCTAACTAGATGTTTAAACGAGCCAAGATAGCTTGCGAACTATTTAAATTCTGTTTAAAAAAAGTTCAAAAAAGCTCAGCTCAAGCTCGCGATCGAATTTAATGATGTTCAGTTCGAAAACTTGTTGATACTCATCGAGTTTTTATATATGCATGTATATAATATTTATTTTAACTCAATCAAGTTAAGTTTGAATTTAAAATTTTTCGAGTCAAGTTCGAAATTAAAATTTTCAGGTTCATCAAATTTCGAGTAGAGATTCGAGCTCGGCTTAGCTCGTTTATACTCTGAATTTAATAATAAAATTAAATTTCTATTGATTAGAAACCAAGATGATAGTTTTTTTTTTCCCCTTTTTTTCTACTTTTTTTTCTCTAAATTTTGCATCAAAAGATCATAGTCGGGTGAACCAATGCGTTTATATGTCATGGTAGCCATTAATAAGAATGTGCTAGAATAATGTACCTCCGTTCCAGGATAATCTGAAGCATGTTCTGGACACATCAAATCCGGGCCTTTGCTATATCTTGACAGAGTTTGTTCCATGCTGATCAATAACACAAACACTGTGAGCAAACTGAATCACAAGCATATGTTACAAACATATATTCAAATAAAACTATTCAATGCCTTATCAGTTTTATTCGAGTTAAATATAAAATTTTATATTTAGAAAGAATTAAAAAAAGAAGTTAGATTTTTTTTTTTTTTAATGTATATGCACAACTGCTTTGGGCCCAAAACCTTAGCCCAAAAACAAAATATATGAAAAAATGGCCCAATTAGTACACATGCTTAGCCCAAAACCATCGAAATTTTGTCACGTCTTATACCATAATAATTTGGGTAAATTTCAATTTGATCCTTAAATTTTACTTAATGTTCAATTTGATCTAAAATTAATGTCAAAGTCAAAGAAAAACTGGAATAGAAAAGAACAATTTTCCACTTAAAAATTTTTTACTTTTGTTTTTAGTTTCTTCTTTTTAAGGTTTTTTATTATTTCAGACTTAGAATATTTATATATTTTATTGTTTTTAACCCAAAATTAGGGTAAATTAGATCTTAAACCCAAAGTTTATATACTAATTTAATTTTAAAAGTTAATTTAAAAAAAAAATTAAATATTCAATACAAGTTATGGCGCTAAATTGAAAGTTTATCTTGACAATTTTATTTTTACTACAATACTCTAAATCGAATTATCTGCTTGAAATTGATAAAATTTCTAATTAACTTCAATTTCTAATCTATTTCCATTCCACAAGCTAACTACCATAATACGACTGTCGTTTCAGTCATAGGTTACTTAGGCTACAAGTTTACGACAATCATCAAGAATTCTATTTTCCACAAACCTAAATTTTTCTAATCAAAGGGTTTTGGAACTGATAAGAACGACAAATAAAGTAATAATTTTTTTTTTCAGAAAAAAAATAAATATCATCAAATTAGTAAAAACTTCCATACCAGGAATTCAAATACTGTATTTAATTTTTCTTTCCAGGATGTACATTAATCTTAACAAAAGAAAAGAAAACCGATGGACTGATTTTAGATTCAAAAATACATATTAAAGAAAAGAAAAGAACGGAAGATGAAGATATGAAAAGATACCTAGAGCTGGAAAATTCATAAAGCTTTCCTGTGCTAGAGAAGACTATAACAGCAACTTCTGCATCGCAGAGTACCGATAATTCTTTAGCTTTCTTAATCAATCCACTCCGACGTTTGGAGAAGGTAACTTGCCTGCTGTTCAAATTTTCTATCTTCTTTATTTCAATTTTGCCTCTGCCCATTTTTTTCCTTTCTTCTGTCATGAAGCCCTACTTTTGGCTGCTTAAAAAATATATAAAAGATATGGAATTCGTATAAAGAGGAAGAAAGAACAACGAAAAATATATATTTATAAAAAAAATAATTATATATATATAACTATGTCTCATGAACTGATAAGGATTCTGTGGGTCTAAAGAAGGAAAGAATGAGCAGAATTAGGATATAGAGGAGGTGGAAAGGTGACAGATGGGTTACTATAAGCAGCAATTTATCCTAATGGGAGAGTTGTAATTACTTGAGGAGTGGGTTTTTGCCTCTTTTGGAATTTTTGTTGATTAGGGAGTCTTTGATGGCTAAATACATTTTTCTAAAATAAGTTTTTCTGTGTTATTTTTAATTTTTATTAATTAGATTTGGGTTTGAATTGGAAAATCCATTGCACTAAAAATAACTAAAATATGATTAATTAAAGTTTATTATCGAATAAAATAAAATCAATATTAGATCCAAACCAAAAGGGATATACTAGATTTAGATGTTTGTTTTTTACATTATAGAAAAACTAAAATTGGCTGCAATATATATATATATATATATATATATATATATATATATATATATATATATATATATATATATATTTGCTGCCATATATGCAAATATTATCACCCTAATTAAGCTAAAATCAAGTTGCTGTCAAAAATTATTAATAGCAATTTTTTTTTGTAAAGGTTTCTATAATTGTTTAACTTATAAAAATATATAAAAAAATACGTGTATTATTCAAATCTCATTAGTTGATCGTCTGCTATTCGATACAAAAAGAAAAAGCAAGATTCTAATTTAATTTTGATTTTTTTTCATTCGAAATAATATCTTTGGCTGTACAACTGGGGGTGATCCTCCCCTTGGCTTGGCTCATCAAATTTGAGAAAATGACTATGGTAAAAAAGACTCGAACTCGAAATCTCTTATTCTTCATACAAGTGAGAAGACTAATCAAACCACTACCTAATTGGCTTCTAATTTCTAAATTCAATATTTCCAAAATTGATGAAATAGATTTATTTATTTAGTATTTTATTTTTGAGAATAAAACAGAGGAAATAATAATTGCTGAAAGAATGAGAGATATAGCAAGTATTAAGGTTGGAAAGGTTCTTACAAATGCATATTGTTTTGTATTTGTATTGGATATATTCATTTATGGGAAGTAAATTCATATATGCACTTTCCAATTTTGTTATTTACTCTATTTGGTATTTTTGATACGTTTCAGGAATTTTACTTTGACGATAATTTTTAAGTTATAATTTTGAATTTGCTACAATTTAGATATTCTTGCTATTTTTGAGTGATTTAATTAGGAACTAAATGTCATATATGGTTTAATTAATTACTTAATTAGGATAAGTGCGCAAAAATTCTAGATGATTTGCCAACAAATATTTAAAGATAGCTTCTTTTTTTTTTTTCCACGTATTTGTCTGTCTACTCTGTATTAGTAAAATTGGACAAGATAATAATATTATAAACTGATCAGATAAATTCAAGTTGGAGCGAGAATTAATGGTTTAAATTCAAAATTGAAATATCTTTTTATTTTTATAATCGTGTTTAAATGATCGCAGTTACTAACCGTTGATAACTAATGAATAGTGATCATTTGTTAAAATTTTAGTAGCGGTTGTTATTGAAATATAAATTGAATGTTTTTGGCAAAATTTCCATAAATTTTACATGTATATATACATATACATAATAAAATATATTATGTACATAAAAATGTAAATTACAAGAAAATTTAATCACAAAAATATTAATTCGAAAAAAAATATTTTAGCAATCATAAATTTTATAAAATTATTATGTACATATACATAATAAAATATATTATTTTTCTTTGACTATAAGATTTATTATTATTTTACGTCAAATATTTTTCTTGTCATTGTTTTATTTCTTAATCTTAGAGATATTATTTTACTTAGGTTATCATTATTTTTATTTTTCATCTTGTTTCAATCATAAAATTTTATTTTTTTATTTTCAATAAATTATTTTATAATATTCATTCATTTTGTTTTATATATTTATAGTAAAATATTAAATAAAAAGAACCTAATGTACTTTTTTTTTTCAATAACTGTAAATTTTATTTTATTACAAAAGAATCAATTAACCACATTTAAAAAAAATAAAAAAAAGGTAACTAGAACGAATACTAACATGCAATGCAAATTGTTAAATACTAGTATTAATAAAATATGATTATAGCTTAGTCTTCTAGTTTGACTTCATATATATTAAGAAAATATTAGTTAATATAATTAAAATATAATTTTTGTGTATTTTTTTTAATATACTTATATATTCTTTTTTCTAATTTGGAAATAGAAAAGTCTACATTTCAATTAATTGTATTTTTTAAATAATATAATTAATATTAATGGTTACATGTTTATTAAAAAAATGTATATTAAGTAACAGTAAAATTAGAAAATTGAAAAGATTGTTCTCCTTTTATTAAATAGCATTATAATTGTCAACAGATGCAAAAGGCAAGCCAAACTAATTTTATGGGAGGAGGGAGTAGAATTCCACTGGCATATCCCTAGGCATTTGGTGCAAAGAGCAAGAATCGTAGATAATCCCATCCG
Source organism: Jatropha curcas (assembly GCF_041381405.1). Lineage (NCBI taxonomy): Eukaryota > Viridiplantae > Streptophyta > Magnoliopsida > Malpighiales > Euphorbiaceae > Jatropha > Jatropha curcas. The sequence goes on along the minus strand of NC_143152.1, from coordinate 2,508,056 downwards.
CATATATATCCGTGTAACACACGCTCGAATAAAAACTCTTAGATAGATTGACTACGTGGCAAATTAAACGGTCACGATCACACTTAACCGACCCTACAGATTTGAATTCAAAAAACCCATAGTTAACGTTACGATTCCAAGGACTCAGGTTTGGACCCGAAGCTAAAATCCGAGCCGAAAGTTTAAAAAGAAACAAAAGCCTGCGCTTAATTGATGTGTAATGCGTGATACAGTAGCCAACAAAAGTAGAGGAAATTCTCAGTCTTTATAGTCTTTTAGCGCTACTCTCTTTCTTTCATTCGCTTCCAGGGATTTTTCCCTTTGATTTTTTAGGGTTTCTGGTTACACATTTGGGAAGACAGATACCCAAAGGCAATAAGTACGTTTCTTTTGAATCTTCTTAGCAAATGTATATAGGGGTGTATCTCTGTTTAATTGATGACTGTGGAAGATGTAGGAATTTGCGTTCTTGGTTAATATTTCATGGAAATAAAGAGGACTTCTTTATGGTTTTGTATTTTGATTTTTAATTTTTAGTATTTAATTTTTAGGCATTAATGGAGAATCATCCAAGCACTGAGTTATATGATATATTGGCTTCAAGAAAAGCTGAAGAAGCAGGTGTGTGCATTTTCTTTCATGTTTCTACTTTATTTCTGTTTGGTTCCTAAGGAATAGGTGTCGTGATTTTCTTTTCTTTTATTTTTTTATTTATTTATTTTTCGCTTTTACATATTTCATTTTTTAACTCACTTGTATATGTAGGTCTTGTTTATTGGGTCTTAAACGATGAAAATTAAATCGTTTGATATTTCAATTTTGATGCTTTTACAAAATTGTTGATTTCTAAGAATTTTTGTGTCTTAAATTTTTTGATCCTATATTCACTGATTATTTGCAGCTTGTAGACGATTCCAAGCGGCTGCTTGGCTTGAAAGCATTGTTGGTCCATTAGGCATATCAAGGCATCCATCAGAGAAGGAGTTTGTTTCTTGCTTAAGAAACGGTTTGATTTTGTGCAATGCCATTAACAAAATTAATCCACGGGCAGTGCCTAAGGTAACTAAATATATTTCATATCATAGTTTAACCTCATTTTGTTCTTGATGTTATACGTTGATTTGACCCAAAATTCAAATAATAAACTTCTGATTCGGTTAATGCGAACCAAATTTAATGGGTAATCGAGTACTAAGCAATAAAGTTTCGGTTCATTGGCTAATTGGGTTAATGGGTATTTTACTCAAGTGCTTTAAGTATTCTAATTGTCTACTTTCTTGGAAACTCTTTCAAGGTTGTGGAGAACCATACACCTTTACAATCACTAACCCGTGAATCACAGCTGCCACCAGCATACCAGTATTTTGAGAATGTAAGGAACTTCCTTGTGGCAGTTGAAGAGTTAAAGCTGCCTGCCTTTGAAGCTTCTGATCTTGAGAGGGTAAACAGCTAATTACATTGCTATACATGTTTATATGCTTGAATTATGTAATATTTGATTATTAAGCAATGGCTAGAATATGACTGACTGAGTTGTTGGATTTAATATCCAAAGGATGCATTTGAGGCAGGGTCAGCAGCAAAGGTGGTTGACTGCCTTTTAGCGCTCAAAACATACCATGAGAGCAAGCAAATGAATGGAGGAAATGGCTTTTGTAAGCCTATTAGATCACCTATGTTCATTCATCCTGCCAATGGGAACCATTCTGTTTCAATCTCAGCGGACTCTTGTAGACGCTTGGACATGTCAGCAGTATCTGAGAAAATTACACCTGCAGATGTTGACATTGAGAACCTTTCTGGTATATTTTAATTTGTTTGTATATTATTACATTTATCTACCTTATCTCTCTTCGTATGATTGTTTTGTGTTGTTACTGTATGCCTTATCAATAGAAGTAGTGAAATTGGCTTGGAGAACAATGCAGCTTCAGAAAACAACTGCAATATTAATATATTCTATTACTCAATAATTGTGATAATCTCAGTTATTTAGAATATAATTAGCAGCTAATCTGCATGTTTGAGTATAAGCTATGCAATCCACCAGTCAAATTTATTTGATAATGAATGAAGCAAGTCATTGCTTAGTCCTAAAATAATAATTTGCATGAGATGCTTTAGGGGGATTTTTTTTTTCTGCTTCTCATTTAGAATTGAACCATCTGATAATAAAGAGATTTTAGTGTGTTTGGCATGTCATTTGAGAGATGCAGCTAGTGGTATAAATTCTCCCTCAATTTCAAATGATGACATCGGATTTTGTAGATTTAATTGTCAGGCTACTTTCTGAACATATGGCTGATGCAAAGGAAAACATTAATGCCAACTTTCTCATGTCCTTGAGTTCCAGTATGGTAATGCTCAGCTGTTATCATATGAAGTTTACTTTAATTCAATGGATAAATAGAAAAACAAAGAGCAGGATTTGTAGGAATCTGTTAACTAACCTTTTTCAATGATCTTGTACTACAGGATTGGGAGAAGTTATTGAGCAGAATCATTTCAAGCTGTATGGAGAATAAACTTCAGAACAATTCCCCTGAGGTGTGTTATATTAATCAATGAAAGCTTTATTTTCTCCTTTTTGTTATGTTATGAACTAGTCAAATATATGGGCATATGGTTCTTCTATTTATCTTAAGACAGTGATATAGGTATTCGTTGAACAATTATTCTTTCATACAAATTATTTCACTTCCATGAATTGATTATTAAAACATGTAAATCTTTTTTTCCCCAAAACAGTTAAAATCAATATTTGAAGATTTTCTAAAAGAAACAAGTACCTCACCTGCTCATTTAGTATCAGCAACTCTAGAGGATTCATTTAAACTTGGAGATTCCAAGGTATGTTTCTCCTGATTTCATTCTAACTGTTTTGATGCACATAAGATATTATTAAATGGGAGCTGGTAAGTGTTGTACTGTAGTAAGATATTAAAATTGGAGCTGCCAAGTGTTGTACTGTAGTAAGATATTAAAATTGGGCCTTTTTGTTCTTTATGATTTTGCTTCTGAAATTTTGATATGATAGTCCTACTTTCTAAGCCTTGTTTGGGTAGTAATTGATCAGGAAAATTTGTCCTTTGACAGCAAGCTATAATTTTTCTGCCTCATTTCATATATTAATTGTCTTCTAATTGTGCAAATATATCTTAATTGCCTTTATTTTCAACTTATATTGAAGCAATTAGCATAAATCTTGTCCTTTCATCATATTGTTAATTTGCTGGCTTGCATATTCAACTACAAAATTCTTATGTCTGACCATACAGACCTTAAATTCTACTTTACTAATAAATGGCTTTTATATGTTCAATTCTTAAAAGAATGTTCTGGTCGGTTAATGTGCAATTACTTATCTACTATTGGCTTACCAATTCATGTAAGCATCCTACAGAATCGTGGTTTCACTGTTTAAGAACCCATCAAGCACATTGAGACACGTATTATTTTTTAAGTTACTTCAACAGTAGCTTAAGATGCATTCTGATGTACCCTTCATACATGTTTTGCAGTGTTGTCGAGCTTGCTTAAGAAAGGGTAACTGCAAACACAAGCATTTATTTCAAATACACGAAAAAGAACTTATGGTTAGTGTTTCTTTTATTTCTAGATTGAATAGTTTAAAAGGTTGTATTCTATTGCTTGGTTGACCTTTAAGGAGTTCCATTAAAGTGCATGCTGCAAAGCAATATGTTATATATAGTTGCTTTTGCCAGAAGTTAGAACAGAAAAATGCAACCACAGGCACTGAAATATGATAGTTACTTTCTTTTTCCCATCTTCAGGATCTGAAAGCCCTATTGACAAAGACAAAGAATGAGTTTGAGGATTTGCAATCTCACCTTCAAACAGATTTGAGAGACCTTGGTAAGTTACCCTTGCAAAGTAATTAAGTGAATAATCACAATTTTGATAATGCATATTGCAGAGCATTCACTATTCATGGCAAACTATTAAACCAGATTAGATTAAACTGAATTAAGTAGTTTAGTTCAGTTTAACTCTTGGAAAAGAACAGTTTGATTTGTAAATTTTATAAGAAACAGTTTATATTTTAGTTTTGGTTTTATTGCAAAAATAAATCAAACCAAACTGTGAATTGTGTATTCATTTTATGTATCACATAATAAATAATGATAACATATAGAATGTAAATTTTCTTATTTTAAATACTTAGTATTAAATAATATAAAAATTCATATTAATGAAGAATAGATTGGATGGCTTTCTTTTTTTCTTTATGCTATAAATGGCTATCATGGACATAATTGAATGATTTATTTGAATTAGAACTTGGAGGGAAACATTTTGTTTATCTTGAAAGATAGAAGTACTCAACTCTCATTTAAATAAAACAGTCTAGTTAACATTGAAACATTCAGAAATCATAATTCACAATTTGTTCTTTAAATTCTTTTAAACCACCTCAAACTAAACTGTACTGGCCTAATCATTTTCCTCCACTCCAAAAAGTCAACTCTCCATTCCCTGTTTAATCATCTCTAGTTTTTTCTTCTAGGATATTTACCCAACCACCAATGATTATTATGACATATTGCATATTCCAAAAGATACCAGCAAGGAAGCTCTGGAATTTTTTTCTAAGGCAAATTTTTGTATCTATTTGTAATGAAAATCAGTTCTAGGTTATAATTTCCCTTATATTCCTTGGATATTGCTAATAATCACATTTTCTTGTTACCCTAGAGCCCATAAGAATGAGATAGTGTGGATATCTACTTGTAGACATTCACCATTGTTTGAGTACCTCCTCATTGTTCAGGAGATAGTAACTCCTTTTCTTTTACATGAAAAAGATTTTTGAAATCTTAAAGTGCTTGCATTTTGCCTTGTGGTTAGGATGCCAGGTACAGGAGATGTCTACTGCTGCTCTTGGATATCACAGAGTTTTGAAAGAGAACAGGAACTTATACAACATGGTTCAGGATTTGAAAGGTTAGCTTACTGTTGAAAAATGTACATTATACAACCTTTTATTATCATTATTATTTGATTTTCTTAAATATTGAACCAATAATGTTTAATTTATTAGGCCTGTCCTGATTAAGAGTTTTCTCAGGAAATATTCGAGTTTACTGCAGAATTAGACCAGCCATTGCTGGTGAAAAAAATAATGTGATAGATTTTATTGGAGATGATGGCTCACTAGTGATCGTGGATCCATCAAAGCCCAAAAGAGAAGGAAGGAAAATTTTTCAGTTTAATCGAGTGTTTGGTCCTACTGCTAACCAAGGTAGTATTACCTATTAATCTCATATTTTTATGGCTTATGAGCTTGTGTACTGAAATCTAACAAGTTATATCTGTATTTTCAGTTCAAGTATACAAGGATACTCAACCATTAATTAGGTCCGTGATGGATGGTTATAATGTATGCATTTTTGCTTATGGTCAAACTGGATCAGGGAAGACATTTACCATGGTAGGATCTTTATTTCATTCGGCTTTTCCTTATGGAAGATAGAAAATTAGCTTCTTGATGTTTTCCTGATAGCCATGTAACAGGTTCATATGTCTGATATGACTTTTATGTTTACAGAGTGGTCCTTCAGGTGGGTCAACTAAAGATATGGGGATTAATTTTCTAGCTCTGAATGATCTATTTCAGTTCTCTAGGAAAAGGAAGGATGTCATAAATTATGATATTCAAGTTCAAATGGTGGAAATATATAATGAGCAAGTACGAGACCTTCTAGCAGAAGATTTATCAGCCACTAAATATCCTTTCACATTGTTGTATTCACACTGCGGAAAATATATGTTGACTTTGTCAGATAAATATTTACAAAAGTAAACAAGAAAAAAATATAATTCCCTGTTGCACAGTAGTTGTGCTTCTTAACCATGCACAAGTTAGAGATTCGGAGCTGCACTGGTGACAATGGCTTGAGTCTTCCAGATGCTAAAATGCACTCCGTGCAGTCCACTGATGATGTTCTCAATCTGATGAAACTTGGGGAGGTGAATCGAGTTGTCAGTTCCACTGCAATGAACAATTCAAGTAGTCGATCTCACAGGTCAGTTTTCAGAAGCTTCTTAAACGACCTGTTGCTATTTGTTCCAAAAATTGAGACTTCCTTTTGCTGAACCATGAAAATGACATAGTTATAACAAATAAAAATACGTATTAATTTGTAAATAATAAAGAATTACAAATATTTAAAGCTCATTCGAAGAAGAATGGTGTTTTTCACATAATTGATTGGGTTGTTTAACATGCATTTGCAGTGTCCTAACAATTCATGTGCATGGTAGAGATATATCTGGAAGCACCACTCGTAGTTGCCTGCACTTGGTAGACCTTGCAGGAAGTGAAAGAGTAGACAAGTCAGAAGTCACAGGAGATAGGCTCAAAGAGGCTCAGTATATCAACAAGTCTCTTTCTTGTCTTGGAGATGTTATCACAGCATTGGCACAGAAAAACTCCCATATCCCTTACAGAAACAGCAAACTCACACTTCTCCTGCAAGATTCCTTGGGTTGTAATATGAAACTCCAGCTTCTCTCTGTCATTTTACTGGTTTTGGTATTGATTATCCGATTGCACTAACAATTTTCTTTCTGAAAATTTCACTTCAGGTGGACATGCTAAAACATTGATGTTTGCTCATATAAGTCCAGAAGCAGACTCTTTTGGAGAAACAATCAGTACTTTGAAGTTTGCTCAAAGGGCATCCACAGTGGAACTTGGCGCTGCTCGCGCTAAAAAAGAAAGCAGTGAGATTATACAACTCAAGGAACAGGTAAAATATTATTCTTTGAATGTTTCAATTTTAGTTGTCTGGCTGCTATGCTTATGTTTAGTCTGCTCCAAGCAAGCCAGATTGCAAGATGGTCTTCAAATTTTTTAGGCACTGAGTGCTCCATTTTTATCCTATTTGAAAAAAATACTAAAGTCAGTCTCCTTGTTACTGAGACAAATACCAACATTTAAAAAATTTGTATCTGACATGGCTTTATACAGTTTCAACTTGCTGAGGCTGGCGAGCTTCTTTATCCCAGATGACATAATTTAAGTGTTCAAGTTTTGTTTAAAATATGAAATTAGTTTGCACCGTTGCCTCTTTTTTGGTACTGTTGTCGCATTCATTAAACTAATGCCACAAGTTTAACACTCTGGTGTGTAGGTTGAGAACCTTAAGAAGGCATTGGCAAGCAAGGAAGCAGAAAACATGCAGTTCAATAAAATGAAGGAGCCAAGGTCCCCACGTGAGAAATCAAAAGCAATGACTGAACGAACTCCTCCGCGTATGCGGAGATTGAGCATTGAGAATGGCAGCAACATGAAGTCTCAAACAGTAAATCCCATAGACAGAAAGGGATCAAAAACAACTTCAGTACCAAGTCGTTCCCGAAGATTAAGTTTGGAAGGTCCAAGAAACTATAAGAAGGATAATTTCCAGTCTAAGGTAGCACCAGATGACATAACCAAGCCTCTATATTTTGACACAGTGACACTGCAGAAATATGGTCAATCTCAAGATCCAGAAGCAATGTCAAAGATGTTTGGGCATGCTGCTATTGGCAGTTCAATGCTGGAGGTCTATCGTGCTAATGGTCCTAGAAGTAGTCCTCCAAGTTCTTCCCATCAAAAGCGAACGGTCAAAACTGACAATAGGACACAAATTCCATTTCCTCAGCTTCCAACAACACCTGAACGACAACTACCTTCCAGAAACGAGGTTGAAATTGTGATGCAAAATGAATGTGCTCTTCCTACAGATTCTCAGACAAGTAATTTGATTAGTAGTACAAATGGCAAAGGATCTCAAATAAGGAAATCTTTGCGAACAATTGGAAAACTGATTAATGGCTCGGAGAAGAGGTATGTGTATAAACAGAAATGTAGGAAATTTTTTTTCTTGTGATATGCTGTTGTATCTGAGTTCATCATCTTACAGGAATCAACAGCGTTCAAAGGAAGCAGAGTCACCGGCCATCAATGGCACAGGCAATAACAATGATATAAAGTCACCAATTACAGCTAATGGAAGGGCAGTACGAAGGCAATCACTTACAGGAGTTCAATCTGACGGGTCACGCCGATCTTCTCTTGGAGGGAAACCAATCGACTCTGGCAAGTATAACTAACTGAAGCATCATTCATTCACCTCATTTTCCCTCATTCTGCATTCAGAAAAGGAAATTCTTTTCCTTTTGTTTTCCATTTCTCCAATGCAGATGACTCAAGAAGGAATGCAAGGACACCCCCTCCAGTTCATTCATCAACAAAGACAACAAAAAGATGGCTTTAACTCAAACTAAGTGAAGAACCCTGCGACATTGCTTTGACTTGAAGCATGTGAACACCTCCAGTCTTTTCCATTCGTCCATCAAGGTTAATAGCTATTCACTTAACAAAGCTGACTGAAGAGTATGCCAATGGTGCTTTGGCTCAAAGCACGAGGTGCTAACATTTTTTAGGAAATACTTGTAGTTGCAAGGTGATTTCCTGACAGATTGAACACATGAAATTCATGTACATAAGAGAAATTTCATATGATTAATAATTGATTTACTTGATCCCAAAACCTGATCTTTTATTTGTTTCGAATGATTGATTCATTGTTTTTAATCATAATCTATAATGTGGCAGCTAATTTTCCATTTTTCTTATTTTCTTCATTGGACAGAACAAGAAAAATAAGAAACTGCAAATCCTGAAATGAGATGGATTCATTTAATCCACTATCCATTTCTTAATCGGGTATTAAATTAGAAATATATATCCTCATATTTTTCAGGCACTTGCACATGGTAGGACCATTTAGATTTACCATGAAATAATATGACCCATCAGGGAGCTGATTTACTGCAATGGACAAAAGTATGCTAAATTGCTAATAAGCTTAATTGTGCAATAAAATGGATAGGGGCGAGGCTGTTGAGATTGGGACCCTTTGAGTTATAATGAAAATGGCTAAATTTTCACCAAAAAAAAAAAAAACAGAATAAATTCAAATTATTAAGCAATATTGTGAAACTGCAAGTATTGCAGCCAATTCAATCGAGCAACCAAGATTATTAAAAAGATGAAAGAAAAACAGCTGGCAGTAAGTCGTTTTCATGACTATCTAATGATAAGTCTAAAGTTCAAACCCCAGGTGGATATAAAAGATATTCTTGGAATAAAATTAAATTGGTTAAATTTCATTATAATAATAAAAATGATGGAATTGAAAAAATCTCACCTCCCAGATCATGATGGAAATTCATCAATATCATGGATTGTTGCCTATTTTCATTATAATAAGACATACTATAACTTTATCAAGTTTTGTATATCAGTAATTGGCCACTATCTAGAGACAGAAAAAGAAAGGATTTTCATTATATCTTGAACTCACCTAGCAAAACTTCCCTTCAAAGATCATACTACTATTTACAGGGAGTTTTATGGTATGCTGCTTGGATGTACAAATAGGATATGCATTAATGTAAAATGTTTACAACAAATTTTTCCTAGTTGCCAATATTTTGTGCTTTTAAAAGCACAAACATGAAACCAATCAATAAGAAATGGTAAAGAATATGTGCTGACAATATCTTCAGGTTCAGGCAAGTATAGAATATTAATGTGATTTGTGTTCATGAGGGTGATTTATTTTTCTGATGGAGTATTGATAGGCACGAACTAATCTTTTCTGAAATCTTCCAAGGTTTAATCTCAGATTTTGGCTGTCAAGATAGATTGTCTTGGTGTATTGCCATCCCTTTTTGGATATGCTTTCAGGGTCTTGAAGAACAGGATCATTTTTGTCATACTTGTCATACAATGAGCTTTCCCTAGGCAAAATTTTGTATCCAATATACTTCAAACCAAGCTTCTTAGCAGGCTCTCCATAATAAGTCTCTGCTGCCCATTCTGTTCCAAGAGGAATCACTTGTATAAACACTGAACCTGGCCTCATAAACAAGAAATGGGTCATGGCAGCACCATGAACACCAATCATAACTTCACTTGAATTAAGTGCTCGATAAATCTTGGCGAGCTCTGTAGTCCTGTCAGGCCTCAAAACTTCAACATGAAATCCAATTCCTTCAGCCATTTTTACTAACAAATCTTCATTAGTTATAGCTCTTGATGCATTTCGAGATAAAATAACCAATTTAGGCCTCTTCAATTTAGCTTCTTGCACATCATTTTTTAACTCCAACAAGGTTCCTGATGAAGGGGACAGAGAAAGAACTTTCTGCTTTAGTTTCTCCTCAGCTTCTCGTTTTTCATCTCGAATTAAGCCATTAATTCGAGGCTTATATGCTTTACCTAGTAAATTATGAAAATCAACAATGCTTTTATTCCCTTGCATCAAAGAAGGATCAACAGTAAGTTCATTATGAATTTTAAGACCAACAATGGCTTCAGGGAAACAATGTGTCCTTTTATCTCCACTAAAATCAATCGCAGGATAATCTGAAAGATGCGAAAGAATGTCTCCGTACTTCGTTATCCACCAATCATGATACTCAAGAATAACAAACACTACTTGCTTGTTAAAATGCTGGGATGTAATATACAATGGTAAAATCCCATCATTGAATTCATGATAAACGTTACCAGTATAACCTCCAGTTGAAAAGAACACAGCTGGAACACTATGCTTGACATCACATTGGTGATCAATTGCAAATTTCTCTTGCTTTGAGATAAGGTGTAATTGCTCAATTGTGTCCATAACACTTGTTTCCCATTTTCTTGTGTATGGTTTGATCTTTTCATGTTGGAACTCCTCTTCCTCATCCTCTCTAATCAAAGAAGTAGTGTTTCTTGAAGTATAGAGAAATATTGATGAAGACGCATATTGTGTTCTTACATCCCCTTTCATTATACAGAAATCTGTACGAAAACTGCTTCTATCACAGCATATTGTTCCTGAGCAGAACAATAAAAAAAAGGTAAATAAACAAGAAAAACAAAATTTAGGTAAAAAAAAAATCAGGGAATATGCAAGGAAAAAGATTTTGTAAAAAATTTTGGGAATAAACAATCACATGGCTTCCCCTTTTCCTGAACCCATCACACAAGATTGCCAGAAAAAACACCCTAACATAATGATAACAAAAAAGTAAAAAATTAGTTTCTTTCCCCTTCTTTAAATCTAACTTTTATTAGTTCTGCAAAGTTGGTAAAATAACCAGCTTTAATCTCTGGCAACACTGTTTGATTCAAACTTTATAAAAGTCTTGGTTGAAGAAATGGATTGATTAAAGGCAACAGAAATAGGCAAGAAGAGAAACACAAAGAGAGCACTAACCATTAGAGATTGAAGAACACAAAGAACCACCACTTGCATCCACATCAGCAACAACACCATCAGTTTCTACAACAAATGAATCTGTAAACAACATGAAACACCCATCAAGATATATTCAAAAAGAAAAACACAAAAACAGAACAAAATATGGAAAAACAGATACAGATAAAGATTAAAAAACCAATAAGAAATAGGGACTTACACAAAACAGAGAAAGCGGAGGAAGAGCAAAAAAAGTAAGGTGCCAAAATTAGGCAACACGAGAGAAGAGAAATAAAGAGAAGGGAAAGAAGCTTAGGCCTTTTTCTTTTATAGTAACCAGAGTTTGCACAAACCAAAGCAAGAGCTTCATCTTCTTCACTATTTTGATGTTCTCCTTTCTTTAACTGATGGTAACGATGGTAATGCACCATTTATAAATAAAGCTTTCTCCTTTTTCTTTGTTTTCTTTATATATATTTTTCTCTATAGAGCTTCTGTCCTGTGCTAGCTCTGTTTCTGGTCCTGGGGTTTCGAAGTGGAAACAACGAGAAAGAAAAGGAAAACTTTTTGTGCAGCTAGTTATGAACAAAGCAAAACCCAGTTAAGAAAACAAAAGAGAAATATAAATGCCTATGGCTTAGAAGTATGGGCGATGAAGGACAAGAAACAAAGTGGGTAACTTCGAGTTATTCTTGGAAGTTGTTTTTTTGGTTTCTCTGGTTTTTTGCTTTTGACAGATTCTTTGAAACCCAAACTTAAAAATGATTAAGAAAATGAAAAAGAAAAACCAGGGTGATATGAAGAACGAAAGGAGGAGTGGTGGTGGTGGAGAGAGAAGGAATGTAGCAGCAGAGAAGAGATGGAGGTGGTGGCTAGAAAAAGCAGGAGGCTAAAGCTTGAGCCTTTGACAAGTTTTTGTTAACAGTCAAATTGCGTGTATATAAGGAGAAACCGAAGACCCGAACTGGAAATATATGTTGGTTCTTGGTTGGCTCTCTCTGGTCTATACTTGTGTACAAATTACATCATTTTTAATTGGTGATGATTGTATCTCACGCGTCATTTAAAATGCGTGTGAAAACTGTCTTCTTGGTTGTCTCTCTCTTATTACCAAATCAAACATTCTCCTCTTCCTACTTAAATTAAGATTAATTCAAATCTTAATTCTTAATTATGATTATTGAAAAATCTCTTTCATGAATATTTTAGAAAAAAAAAGGATTAACCTTAAATAAAATTTTGAAGGGATTAATAATTAAAATAAAAAACAGGTTAGTTTCATGAAATCAGAATTTACCTTCTGTTAATAGCTTATTATTTTAGTAAATCAAAAATTAATTTATTCTAATTATGCCACATTTATCAAGTACGTTTAAACCCTACTACAAAGATTATAAAAATTAACCGTGTTTGCACAGCATACAAGGTGGCTGTCTCGTGATTTTTTTATTTTTTATTTTTTTGAAAAAGAAATGATATTTTAATATTTAAACTTGAGGAATTACGCGTTATTTTTTTAAAAAAAAATTATATTATAATATAATATTATGTAATTAAATGTATTTTGTAATGTAATATTACTATATTAGAGTTCACCAAAAGTAACCATAAACTTTTTTCCAAAAAAAGAAAAAAGTAACCATAAAGTGATTTTATTTCTTTTTATGTACTACGAATCAAGCTGAAGTAAATATTTTTCTTAAAATATAATAAATTATTAGTTAGATAATTAAATATTGAAAAAATAATTTTCAAATTTTGAATTTCACTAATAACAATTTCTCCACTTTCATATTTAAAAATATTTAATTTAAACATTATAGAAATTTGTAATTATTTTAAGCTTAACATGATATTTAGAATATTATTACTTAAGTAGTTTTTTTTTTTTTTTTTTTTTTTTTGATAAAAGTAGTTTAAATTTTTGAATTGTATATTTATCCTAATTTTATTCTACGGATATCGAAAATTGTAATGAAGATTAATTCCTTATTATGAATGCAATTATAAGTTTAATATGTTAATCTTACGAGTTGCCAATCTTGAAATTACATATAGAAGATACACCAATTGAATAACCGTAAGCATTAAGTAGGAAAAAATTATTATTTTATTTTTTTATTAATGTCAAAATTACCTAATGTATTTTTATATTTTGAAAAATAGATTAATTTATCTGTAAGTTTTGTTTCTGTATATTATGTTGTTCAGTCAGTCCAATTTCCTTCTTTCTTCTATTAATTTAAGAATAAACTAGTTAATTTTGAAATTAAGTAAGGATAAAAAAATAGTTTTTTTTAATATATATTGTAAATGAGGTTACGTAGATTATTTCATATTAACTTAACGAAAAAAATATGAAAAATAGACCGAAAAACTTTGATGGAAATAAAAATTATAGATATATTAATTTATTTTCCAAAATGTAAGAATAAAGTAGCTATTAAATAGGGATAAAATATTAATTTTACCTTACTTATATTAAGTAAGGAGCTACGATATTAATATATTACTATATTTGATTGAAGCAAAGACCAAGAACAACCAAACAATGCTTCTTTAACAAACTAGGCCACCTATTAATAAGCTGGAATATACTTACTTCCCATAAATACAAATATAAATAATTTAAGGAGATTCTTTTTTTTTTTTTTTCTTTTTTGTTCTTTCACTTGGTAAATTTTCAAAACTAGAATATATTTTGTTTATTAGTTAATCTCTGTATAATTAATTACAATACTTTTATTATTAATAGATCCAATTTTATAGACGATTTTTAATCTCATTCATGATAAGTGGAGTATTTTATTTATTTTAATTGAATGTCATCAAAGAGTCAGTGGCTCAGGATAATATATAAATAATTTAAATTTCTCCTCGACATTATAATTATAATATTGGGTTTTTTTAAAAAAGAAAATGGCTAAGATGTTAAAAAAAAAAAATTAAAGAGAGAGTAAGTTAATTTCCATATATAATAGAAGTTCTTTTCTTTTTTTTTTTTCTACTAGTCAGTCAAAAATAGAGGTATTCTCTGTTCATTAAAAGCTAAAATGGTAACTTTCTAAAAAATAATTTAAATGTTATGTTATTAATAATTTAAAAATAGCGTTTAATCAAAATATTAAAAATTATTTAAAAAGTTATTGCTGAGTACAGATATAGTATTAAGACTAGATCTTGCTGATTCTAATTCTAATTTGGGTTTAGTTTGTAAAATTTCGGTGAATTCAATAATTCTCCCTTTTTTTTTGTTTTTCTTTTACTAGAATTATAGATTTTGGATCAATTTCAGGCACCCATCTGAAAATTGACATGAGACTCGTGAATGCCAAACTAATTTCGGATTGATCTTTTATTTTTCCTGGCAATTCCAGCCGGAGCAGGATTGTGACAGGCTCTAGTCAATTTTATGAAGTTCAAATGTCTGTAAAGTCACTCAAAAAGAGATGGGCATCTGTCCTTCTCTTCAAAAATGGAAGCTAACGGCTAATTGATCTTCATCTTCCAACTTATTTTTCCATTGAATCTCCACCACCAACAACATAAGACCAAGAAACCTGATAATTTTTTTAGGAGTTTACGAAACGTACCAAAAATGAAAACATTTGCGCGTTTGCACGCGGTCAGAGGAGGAGAGAAGTGCTCAGCAGACGATACACGATTTGTTTGATTCCAAGGTTCGACCACATTGACTAAACCTCCATCAAGATTATATATATGTTTGGGTACCGTGACCGTATCTTTGTTTTAGAAAAAAAAAAAAATTTCAATTAATCAATAAATAATTAACTATAATTAAAGTATGTGTTTAAAATAAAATCTAAAGTTGAAATGTTATATTTTTTATATAAAAATTCAGATGCTAATTCATTTATAAATTTATTATGTCAGTAGTATAATTTTAAGACGAATTCTGAAAATATAATCAAGAGGAAAATAAAATAAACATTTCATTTATTAAATGAATAAAAATTCTAAGTTAATTATGTTTTTAAGAGTTCAAGTCATTGAGATTCAGAGTTTATGAACTATAATTAAAAGCTATCCTCAAATATATAGTTTAACCAAGAAAAAAAAATCTATAGTACTTATCTTATTTCTTTTATTCGCCCACCGTGGGGCGAATACCCACGACCACAAGGTTAAGAGCCTTGCGCTCTACCAACTGAGCTAGACGGGCTTGGTTGTACTATGCAGCTGTTATTATCTAATACCTTTGAAAAAAGTAACTCCTATTACATTTGTGAACTTTTATTTATATCCAAATAATCCTATTCATCCACACATGCATAAATTTCTAATAGGGATATAATCTATTTGGAAATGAAAATTTCTTGATTTAATATGTTTGAATTTAGATTTGACAATATTCAATTATTATGTTGTCTAATAAAAATACATAAGCATTGTTGATTAAAATTATTTGGGTTTTTTTGTATAAAAAATAATAGTTCACTAGCGCAAACAAAAATTACAATGTGCAATATGAATATTTCCCAAAAAATTAAAGAGCTAATGTAAGCATTAAGGTTATTATAATTGAAGTCATGATACATGTGTATATATGCCATATTTGGCATTTAAAAAAAAAAAAAAATTTATTGGTTGATGTGGTAAGTGATTTCAATTTCTGTAAGGGTGATAACACAAGTTTAATCTCCAGGAAGCGCACTTTATTGAAAGGGTCAAAAACTTTTACGCTTTATGATCAAAGAGAGATTACACCCCCCAGTTATATATATATATATAAAAGAAATATTTCCCACAAATGATGTCATGTATTATATTAGGGTAATTCTAGTTATAATTATCTATTGGCTTATTATTCAAACCAACTAAAATATGGATTTCCATGGAGAAATGATACCTAAGAAGTTTGAAGATTATTATAGTTGCTTCTTCATGTTGATCAATTGATTGGATTCTGAGGAGTTAGTGGTTTAAGAAAGAGACAACTCAACCTATTATTGGGATCTTCATCACATAAACTTCTTCTTCTTCTTCTTTCTTTTGCATATTTATTTCAAAAACTAAAATCTAAATTTCTATGTTATATATGTTACAATGACATATTTTATCACGATATTAGTAATATAGCGACACATATTAAGTTGGTGAAGACTTTGAATATTGTTGTATAACTCATAATATTATTCTGATTTACGAGCCTCGCATTAAATTAAAAAATATTTAAAAGAGATGGAAATTATAAAAATATAAAATTCTTAATTATTGATTTATGAAACAGATACTAATTTATTATCTTATTTATAATTTGCTATTCTTGTGAAACAATGTTACATCAATCTACAATAAGTCCAGGCAAGGTTTATTGAACTGCAGCTTCAGAATATTCAAATTTCATTAAAACTTCAAAGGTTATGAATAAATTTTGCATTTTTGAAATTTACACATAAATAATTGATACAAATTTAGTGCCTTTTTTTAGTTTTTTCTCTACTGAAAAAATTAGTTTTTCAATTAGCTAAAATTATTATTAGATCATAGTACAAATTTATTATTATTTTAAATCATGCTAATCAAATTTTTTTTTTGTCAGAAATTGTATTAAGTAAATCCAAAAAATAAAGTTCAAGTCCTTATATGACCTAACATTTGATTTTAGAGTTATTTTTGACATTCTAGAAAAGTATATAAGTCAAAATTTAATTATTTTGGCTTAAGGGGAAAATTATCCATTTCCCAAATTTGATTGGGTTGGACCACTACCACCACCTCCACCAATCATAGTTACAATCAAGCTCCCCAAGTTTAATAAGACAAAAAATTTCTAAAACACGTTTGATTTTGATACTTAATAATTTAATTAATTAAATATATTTATTAAAAAGAAAAATATATCATAAGTATAACAAAATTTAGAAAACAAGTTTACTTACAGCATTATAAATAAATTTATTTTATTAATAAAATTATTAATGATTTATTTAAATACAAATTGTACCAATTTTTTTTTTTTAAAATCTATTCATATATTAACATCCATATAGTTATATAGAACATCATAATAAACATTTAGATGTGTGATCCGTTCATAATACCAGGATTAGAACTTTGGATGTTATTTAAGGACTGGACCAACCAGTAGTTGATAAATATGTCATCTTTTTTGATAGGGGAGAAATTTAAAATTTAGGTCTTTTTCCCAAATTGTATATATTTTTATAAGTAAATTGAATATCTAAAAGCTATTTATCATATATGTATGTGGTCTAGGATGTTTTACTTAGAAAAAACAAAAATATCGTTGTAATAAATAACAACAATTATAATTAATAAAAAAATAAATATTTTAAAAAAATAATGCAATGGAATTATAACATGTATTTAGGATGGTTGAATTTGAGTCGCAATCAAATTAAAAAAAAAAATCCCAAAATTTCATTTTAGGATATAATTGTTAAAGTTAAAATTAAAATTCAATTTTACACGGATCTGTTGTATATTTAAATATAAGAATTTTAGTAAAATTGCATATCTCTCCACATAAGCAAATAATAATTATTTTTTAATGTTTTCAACTTTTATACTTAAAATATTGTCTTGATGTGTAATTACTATAATTTTTGAAATAATAGTTTCTATAATTTTTTAAATATTCAATAATTATTTAACTGATGAAATTTTATAAATTAGAATATTCAGTAGAAGTTAGAAGTATTCAATATATTTAATAAAGTATAATTAATGCATTTAATTTAAAATTAAGATACCTTACTTGAGACTTCTAACTTATTTTAAATAAAATTTTTAACTTATAAGCTATGATACCTATTAAAATATGGGTTGTACTAAATTAAAAACCCTATATTATGATTATATAATTTCTCCATTGGCGTTATAAATGGAGACCACACATGGGTATCAAAAAATAAAAATAAAAAAACAGTGGGCCTAGGCCCGTTAAGACTGAAGATAATAAGACTGCACAGTTATTGGGCCATTTTCTGTGGGCTTGGACTATAGATTTTCTGACTAGAAATAGGGAAAGTTACTTGTTTGGTTCAATTCTTTTTTCACTGACTTTTTAGTTTTTAAAAATTAATTAAATTTTTATTCATTCATTTATATAATTAATTTTATAATATTTTTATATATTAGGTATTTTTCCTGTGCGTTACTATAAGGCATTAAAAAATTATATTAATTAATTGATTGGAGATAATTTATTAAAAACATTTTTAAATAAATATATATAAATAATTAAAGATTCAAAATTTTTAAGTTTTATCATTTTCATAATTATTATGAAAATGAATAATATTTAAATTCTATTTTTTTGAGAAAAATGTTTAGCTCTATTCAGTTCAATTAGAAACCCTAAAAACTAATAATTAAATTCAACTAGAAATTTGTAGATTAAAAATTCATATACAAGTCTTAGTCCAAAACTAATTGGAGGTCAACTATATAAATCGTTTATTTTAAATATTCACTCTAAAAATAAAAAATTATATACATAAAAAAAATTAAAATCAAGAGTTGTACGAAATGAGTATAAACAATATGTAATACATATTATAAAAAAAAAAATCATATTATAACATATGATATAATAATGAATAATCCATATATATACAATACTCTATAGCTATTAAATGTATGATTGTCAAATCCCCAACTGAGATTCATAATTATTTAGAAAAAAAAATATAATTGATTTATAATAATAATAATAATAATAATAATAATAATAAATTCAAAGTGTATAAGCAGTAATCAAAGTTGATAGGCTTAAGAACTAAAATATACTTACTATTTATAGCCCCACATTTAAATCATGCCTCTAATAAGCCAATCAAATTTGATCCATACCAAAGGCGCTAACCACCTTACACCCAAACACACCATAATTTTCCAACTAGACATCGCACACATCCCACGTGCCAAAACTAACTATAAATCTTCTACCATACACCCAAATACAAAACACATAAAATCAAAACTGGGGTCAACGTTTACTCAATTGGTTCGTGTTAAATCGAATCAAATCAAAACCAACTTAATATTCAAACCCAACTAAAATTAAATATTTTAACTCTTTTCGACATTTATGTTTATTTTTTGAGTTTAATAAAAATTAAAAAATAAAAAAATAAAAATGATATTCGGTTCGGTTTTTTCAAAACCGTTTATTACTGTTCCAAATTCGAGATTGTTAACGGTCAAACGTAACGGATCACTTCAACGATCAATTACCCTCACCACACCAGATTATTACCTAACTTCAAACCCTGGCTATAAATAACCCCCTTTCCTCTTCCTTTCATTTCCATCTTCTCTTCCCTTTTCTATTTCATCTCTTAACATGAACGCGATCGGAACATAACCCAAAATTGGAACAGAAAAAGAAATTTAACAATAAATAAGACCATAATTTATTTCATTAATTGATTTTTAGTAATGGGTGACGCCTTCTGCTCGGACTGCAAGCGGCAGACGGAGGTAGTGTTCGACCACTCGGCGGGGGACACGGTGTGTTCAGAGTGCGGTTTGGTGCTTGAATCGCACTCGATTGATGAGACATCGGAGTGGAGAACTTTTGCTAATGAATCCGGTGATAATGATCCTGTTCGTGTAGGTGGTCCCACCAATCCTCTTCTGGCGGATGGTGGTCTCTCAACCGTTATAGCTAAGCCTAATGGTGCCTCCGGAGAGTTCCTTTCGTCTTCCTTAGGTCGTTGGCAAAATAGAGGCTCTAATCCGGATCGAGGGTTGATATTGGCGTTTAAAACTATTGCTACCATGTCTGACAGGTGCGGAATTTTTTTTTTTTTTTAATTCTCCGAATTTTGTTTTGATTAAGTAAGGTGGATCTCGACGTATTTTTGTTGTTTTGATTGATTGTCTTGGATCGTTGATGGGTTGAATTTAATGTTGCGGCCTTATGTTAATTAAATAACTGATCTTTGAGCATTTCTATATGCAAAAATGAACCAGTTGAATCCTTTTATTTGGTTTTAGGGGGATTGGATTTGGATCTTGAGTTGAGTAGAGTTTGATTGCGTTGTAACGATATGATGCAATTAATTGATTTTTGTTTTTAAATTGTGTGATTGGCGATATTGAAATTTAGGTTCTTAAATAATGATAGTTAAAGTGAAAAAGTGATGAACTTTTTCATTTTAGGAAAAAAATGGATTCAAGTGTTGGTAGAGTCATGAATTGTTCGCTTGTTGTCTCCAAGTTTTTGCTTTTATGAATTAGTATTATCATATTTGATGTGCAGTATTCAATTTGAAGAAATTAACTATTGTAAGATGATCGCTAATAAGAAGAAATTTTTGTTTCAGGTTGGGCCTTGTTGCAACTATAAAGGTATGCTACTCACTGATTCAGTATTTTTATGTTACTGTTAATGGTGTTAAAAGTATCTTTCATTTTAACATCCAATGAAATGACTGGTATGCTTATAGGATTTCATGTTGTATACAAAGTGTTAGTCGTTGGAGGTGCGCCTTGTTCAATGTTAAATGAGTTCATTTAGGTTTAAACACATGAATAGACTTTACTATATACATGAGAATGGACTCTAACAAAATCTGATATTGTGCTTGGGCTACTTTAACTGCTAGCTTCGTGCTACTTTAACTGCTAGCTTCGTATCAAATTTTACCATCAAGCCTTAATGGTTTGCTTCTTCTTTACCTTCTGAGTTCTAATTGTTAGTTGAATGGAGACTGCTGGTTCCAAATTCCACTGCAGTGAAATTTGATTCCACAATATATGTTCTTTTTATGATTTTTCTGATCCGTACAATGTAATCGAAGATACAAATGAAAAGTACATTGAAAATCCCGATCTTGTGCATGACTTGAAACAAGCCTTATGCATTTGAGTAATTATGATTACGGCTTAGGCTACCTTTAAAACAGAAAAGGGACTTATCATTCTGTTAGAGAGAACATTAGTTTGAAGAGAATAGAGGTGAATATTTGCTTATTGAAACTTTAATTGACTGCTAGTTCTTAAGTGGGCATCTAAAATTTGCCATGAAGAAAACTCTCTCGAATTTAAAAAATGTCACAATCTTTTCCCTTATTTTATATTTGTTACATGTCCCTTTTTTTTTTTTTTTTTTTTTTGCTTTCTTCTTTTTTATGTTTCTTATTTTCAAATTTTCTCCTTTAGGAAACCATGAGAATTCTTATCTGTGCCGCTTGACAAAAATAAACTGATTTATGTTGATTCAATTTCTATGTATGTTGGATTTTACTTTTTAAAGTAGAAGGGTAAATAACATTTTTTTACAGAATAATTTTTGAATTTGTTTTGAACTTTTTTTGTTGCATTTTTGTAGTTTTTAACACTTTGACTTATAAATTCAATCATTCACACTGTTATTTCCACCAAAAAAAAAAAAAAAAAAAAGAAGCTGCTGTATTGATCAATTATAACTAGAAAACTATGTGCCTCCTGTAGATAACAGCTTGTACCAGAGTTTGGAGGGTTCTACCTCCGTAGGGTTAGCTTCAAGTTAAATTAGTAGCCAATCCTAATCCAGTAACCCTAATTTTCTCTCTCTGTGGCTTAGTTGAGTGGAGATCAGAGAACCATAGTTGACTTTAGGCATTGAAAAAAAGATTGGTATGTTAACTAATATCAAATGTAAATTGTGTCATTTTGCCATCTATTTTTAATATTTTAATACTGTTGACAATGTGCACACATTTAACTCGATTACTTAAAACCCTGACTACAACCTTACAAATATCTTTGAAAATTTCGATTTTGATGCCTTTTGACTGCTTGTTTTCTTTTTCATTTATTTTTCTATTTATGTACTCTTGAGAATTGATTTCCAGTAATGATTCTTTTGTTCCTCCTAACAATGGAATTTTCATGTTTTGAAGGATCGGGCTAACGAGATCTACAAAAAGGTGGAAGATCAAAAGTCCAGTAGAGGAAGAAATCAGGATGCCTTATTGGCTGCTTGCCTCTACATTGCTTGTCGACAAGAAGACAAGCCACGAACTGTAAAGGGTACAGCCTAAGATTCTTTTAACATCTGGATGCTTCCTGATTTATCTTTCCCTAAGTGTTTGAGCTTCCTGAACCTGTGGATTTCAACTAGAAATTTGCTCTGTCGCCAATGGAGCCACAAAGAAGGAAATTGGCCGAGCAAAAGAATACATAGTGAAACAACTGGGATTGGAGACAGGTCAGTCAGTGGAGATGGGAACAATACATGCTGGGGATTTTATGGTGGGTTTTCATTTTGCTTTTTCTTTTTATTGAAAATTTAATTGCTCTTTTTTTATTTTTTCATTCCTAGAGAAATGTTTCATATTGCTGGAGAAATGTTTCATATTGTTGCCTTAACTTGATATGTAGAGGCGTTTTTGTTCAAATCTTGGTATGAATAATCAAGCAATGAAAGCTGCCCAAGAAGCTGTGCAAAAATCTGAAGAGTTCGATATAAGGTAATCACAATCGTCTAGTAATTATTCTTTTGTTTATATTAAGGAGAACATGTGGTGCCTCTTTTTTGTCATTTAGTTTATTTTAACGCTTAAAGCATTTATCACTTCGTTGACAGTTATCCATTGACCATTTTTTTTTTTTTTTCGTGTGGATAAGTAGAAGTGATTCATGATAATTGATAGAATCTGCAGTTTAGATGATTTGGAATTAATGGTTGTGACTGAGATGGCACAGATTTTACATTGAAGGCTGTAAATGGGCATCTAGTGGTACTGGGTGATAGTCTTCAAGCGTACAGTGGTTCAAGAAGGATGTTGATAGGATCCATAAGAAATAGAAAATATATTTTAAAGGGAATTTTTTTCTAAAGTTGCATTGTTGGTTTATTAGTTTTGTTTTGTGGCACGCCATCTATTAGTGCACTCATACAACGCTCTAAATTCTCTCTGGCCTAGGAAGCAATGTAGAGATTGTGCATTTGTTTCAAATTTCGCTTTGAAGCAATCATCAATAGGAATAATGTCTAAATTGTTTTCCTTTAATGCAAAAGTCTAATTGATTTCAGAAATCTATTTCCTCAAATTTGACAAACTTCATGCTATTTTGTGAAAGAAATTGAGGAGCCTTTTTTTAAAGTCCATTCTTGGCTAGGAATGGAGAGCCTTTTAAAAAATCACTTTCTATATATTAGGTGATTCCATTGGTTTCTTGTTTGGGGCTTTTGAGGAGGAGTTTGAGTGTTCCTAAAGCTATTATTACTGCGGTAGCATCTTTTATGATCTGTGTTTGTGTTTATTCTTCATGTTGTGTTTTCCTTTTTTATTTAATAAAATTTCTTACTGTAAAAAGTAAAGGATAGATATGCAGTTGAAGCAATGTTTATAAAGCTGATGTCTGAACGCAGTAAATTAATGATTGTTGGGTTCCTTTTGACATTTTATTTTTGCTTCCAATGCTTGCAGGAGAAGTCCTATATCAATCGCAGCAGCAGTCATTTATATCATTTCTCAGCTTTCAGATGATAAGAAGCCTCTCCGAGGTTTGGTGATCTTATGCTTTTAGTTTAAATGAGACCAAAACAGGTTCACATAAAATTTTTGTGCACTATTTACTCTGAATCACACGGTTTATCATTACTATTTTTGCGCATGGACTTATTTTTTACTGACACTTAATTTACAAGACTCAAAATTCATTTAATATTCACCGGCAATAGTCTTTGACAGCTGAATCTAGATATGCGGGTGCTATTGATAATGTTCTTGTGATGCAGAAATTTCACAGGCTACTGGAGTTGCAGAAGGGACAATTAGAAATTCCTACAAGGACCTCTATCCCCATGTTTCGAAGATAATACCAGGCTGGTATGCCAAAGAAGAGGATCTCAAGAATCTTTGCAGCCCTTAAATTATAGAGAAAGACAATAAAGGGAATACCGACACGGACACATTTGAAATGGTTTGGAGCCTTCCATCTTGAATTGTATTGGTAACTGCAGAGACAAAAAGAAGAAAAAAAAAAGGAAAATTTGTGCAAGGCCCTTTATTTTCATTTTCTTTCGGCATTCAATTACACTGCTACCTTTAGTTACGAGGGAGGAAAGCAAAAATATTTTCAGCCATTCAATTCTAACTGGCGCTTAACAACGCAGCAGCTACATTTTCACGTTTGAGTGGATATTGATGTGTATTATGCAAGTTGCCAAATCTCACTTTTTAAACATTTCAATTTACAAACTTTTTTGTTTTATGAAATTTTTTATATCTATCTTATGCAATTTTGCTTTTGTCAGATTAATGTTATCATTGTTGTTAACTGAAGATTGAGATTCTGGTACTGCTGTATAATAAGCTGCACATTTCTTTTTACTTGCTAACCTACATTTGCTTTTGGTTATGGATGGTGATTATTTGTGTGTGTTTTGACCTGTTTTTGCTTTGGTTTGGTTGGGCCTAGAGAGGCCTTAAGGCCCTTACCCTAACAAATATGATAAAATGTAAAATTATCAACAAAATGCAAAATTTTCTAATTCACAAGCTAAATTGGTAATACATGCTCTAGGCAAGTCCAAGCTTAGCTTGACTTTTGAATTAATAATTTCGCCTCTCTATTTTTGAGAAATTAATACGATGTCTCAAACTTTTACTTAAACTCATTAGTTAGTCATTTTATTCAAAAGGTCAGCGTTCACTGTTAGTAAAATACACTTTTTATATGCACATTTTTAGATGAAAAATGTTGGTTTTTTAGATAAAAGTAAATAAAAATATAATTTCAAAATCCCAGTGTATTTTACCTTACATATTTTGTCCACACTAATTTAATTTAATTTAACTTGCTAGCTTTGTCTCCCTAGAATTAGCGAAGCTCGTTTGCACCCTAATGCGAGGCTTAGCCAGAAAATTTCAAGCCCAACGATTTGAGATTTAAGCGAGCGCAACCCAATTTGGAAAGCTATAATATCTACTTAAAAGTAATTTGAAAGCGGTTAAATAATTTAGATTATTTGTATAAATTTGAGTCTCAATTAGAAAATTTGTTTGTCCTATTTATTATAGGGTCCTAAAAGAAAGTAAGATGTACTTTCTAAAAAATATATAAAAAACTAAAAAATGTCCTAAATACATACTGATATTTACAATTTATGGGTTTTTAGGCCCAAATGATCTTTTTGGTACTTTTCTAGTTATATAATGACTTTTTACATCTTTCGCCAATTCAAACCTCTAATTTAGACTTATTTTTTAGACCGACTCAACAATAATACTACCTGTATATGCAAATAGGATGGAAAGGGCCCACTGAAATTAAAAAAAAGACACATAGGACGACACTAAGACTGCCACGTTGGATCTACATGTATAAAACATTATTGGATTTTATCAATTGACAGAGTTCCCCATACTATCTCTCCTCTTCAGGCAACACTCCCTCTGTCTCTTGTTCCTTCAACACTAAAAACTATTGGGATTCTAACTGATCCCGAGTGAGGCCACGGAAAAATACCGATGGTAAAAGTAAAATAAAATTACTATTACCACATATACCTCCAATAATTAAATATTGAATATTGACGATCGAATCCACCAGAAATAATAATCACGGTAAAAATTAAATAATTACCGTGAATGCCAGATGAAAAATAAGAACACCGAAATTTACGTGGTTCACCCTTCAACTGTTATGGGCTACGTCTACGGGACAAAAACTCCGAATAATTCTTCTACTAAAATAGTAGGTACAAAAGAGATTACAAAAATAGTGGCACACAAAATGTTTCCCAAAAACAGCCCAAAATTATAATCCTCACTATTTTCTCTCTTTCCTAATTTTAGGAACCCTTTCCTCAAATTTTCTACACCTAATAGTGTATATTGCTTCTATGTTTTTGTACGCCTTAATGAAGGAAAACCTTCTCCTATAAGAAAAGGGGACGCAATGGATGCGTTAATCACGCGTCCACTTTTCCTTTTTTTCTTTCTTTCTTTCTTTGGCACTGTCCTTTGAATAACAAGAGTAACGTGCTTTGTTTTTTTTTTTTTTTTCTTTATTAGGCAGTCTCTCTTTGACTGTCAAAACAAAAACGTGTTGTTATTATTATTATTTTTTTCTTTTCAAATGTCTGTGGATCCCACATGTTGGAGGGACCCCACAACAAAAATCAGGTCACCAAATCGAAGGAGATGATCTTGGTACAATCGACATAAATTGCTTCCCCACAGGTCGCATCTCTCTCCCCGCCGTGAGTTCAATCAAAGCAACCATGAAAAAGAAAACAAAGATAACCAGAAATTACATACACAGCATGGAACAATCGAGGAAAAAGCATCACAAACCAAAAGGAAATGACTTGTAAAACTGAAGTTAAAATTAGCAAATTTGCGGAGTAAAAATATGAAGGTGAAAATGTAACTTTTCATGAGACAAAAGATGAATACCTGCTACACTGTTGACAAAACCTTTGCATTTACTTCCCAACAAGAGCTTTAGTGGTATTTTTCAAGGCCCAACAAGATACAAGTGAACTCCATTTTCAAGATCAAATGATTTTTAGTGGTATTGCCGACAGCTTCCACCTTCTTCTTGTTCAAGTCAAAGGTGTGGTGGACACATTTTGGTGGTGCCAAACAAAACTTTTGAAAGAAAAGCAAGAAGTATATGATCGCTAAGACGAGACATGTCCTTAGAGGGAGGTACAAGCTATTCGGAAACGTGGATAAATGCATCCTTTCTTAGCATTATTCTCTATTGAGATTGGTTAAATTTCTATCTCGCAAATAATTGTTGAGACGAAATCTTAATAGAAATGGGAAAAAAAATAAAAAAAAGGTCCAATCTCAATATTAAAATTCCTCTGTATGAAACAAGAATATGTCGTGAATTGTAAGATGTGCATGCAATTGTCAATTTGGTTGGGCCCAATGTTGGGAAAAGAAAATGGGGTTTTGTATCAAAGTCAGCAATTTAAGAAACCCATATTGAATAAACACTAATACATCTATTAAAGGGTGAGAAGCTTGATTAGTGACTTGTCCAAATCTAGATAAGTCCATATTGCTCAAGTTTATCTTCAAAACTTTTATCCAATCATTCATAATCACGTTGTTAGAAAATTCAACGAGAAGATCCAACGGTTGAACGTTCACGTGAATAATTTTTATCCAATCAATTATTCAAAATGATGTGGTTAGAAAATTCAATGAGAGGGATCCAATAGTCTAACGATTCATATGAACAACTTTTATATAATCGATTATTCACAATAATGTAGTTAGAAAATTCAATAAGAGGGGTCCAACAATCTAATGGTACATGTAAATAACTTTTATCCAATCAATTATTTACGATGATGACGTAAATAGAAAATTCAATGAGAAGGGTCTAACAGTCTAACGTAACTTTTATCTGATGAATTATTCACAATAAACATGATTTGAGTGGTAAATGTGAACAACTTCAGTGAACATGATTTGAGCGTTTTAAGAGATAATTACAAACATATTCTAATTTCTTTTTAAATTTTAGTGGGTCCATTGTCCCATTGGCCCACTGTTGGTTTCGTCTATCATCATGTCATGAATTGCAAGATATGCATGCAATTGTCGATTTGATCAGAATAGATATTTACGTCAAGCATATAGATTCGTCCTTATCGAGGCACTCCAAAATTTACGAGAATATATTATACTCTCAATTATAAATTTTTTATATGAAATAAATATTTAAATATTTAATTTTTTTTGATAAAATGCATAAATTAATTCCAATTTAAAGTTCTGGTGTTAAAAAATTCAAATAAAAAAAAAATTACTATTTAATCTCTCGATTATATTTAATGTAAAAAATATTGTATTTATTTTTTATTTTATTGTATTGTATAAACAAAAATATTTGTTACTTTTTGCAAAAATTTAGTAATAATTTATTATGTTTAAAAGAATTATAAAGAGAATGATTACATAAAACTTTTAAAAAAATTTAATAATTATTTTATAAAGTTAATAGAGTCAAAGTATAATGTAAAAATAAATTAGCTAGCAGCTCATAATAAAAAATTCAAAAATACAATTGATGAAATCAGAAGGTGATTGAAACTTATATCGATTATTTGAATACAAATCATCTATTAGATTAAACGTATTTGAAGTATATGGGTAATCTCATTTTAGATAAACAATATAAATTAGTAAATGATATATAACAAGTAAGGTGAACCAATCAAAATGTCCTAAGTCATTTTATATTAAAGGAAAACCTAATTCATTATAAGTTCATATTAAATGAATTATTAGTTGAATTTGATTAATTTGATTTAGGGTCCAGATTTTTAAGAGTGTCCTTAAATATACATACTAGTTATGAATTTTATTTTTAGAATTTAATTGAAAAATTTTTTCAATTTAATCCTGATTGTGAAATTGATTTACAGCTCTATCGACTTATATATCTTGCACGTGCAGGAAGCCTATGCGAGATGCACTTCTACCACAGTGTCCGTTGACTTGGAAAAAAATAACCTTTATTTTGTGGATGTTGAGAGTATTAAAAATGTTTACTAATTTTTTTTTTTTTATAAATAACCATTATACTAAATGTTATTTTTGGCTTCTTTATGCTCTTTTTCACATTTATGTATTTATTTATAGATATTATAAATAATAATCAAGACAGATAAATATAAATAAAAATTACTAATTTTTAATTCTTTTTTTTTTTTGAAAGAACTAATTTTTAATTCTTAATAAGTTTTAAGTCGACTATATAAATTATTTATTTTCATTTCGCTTAATACATAGCTAAACCCATATTAATATCAAGAAAATAAGCAAACATATTAGTTGAAAAATAATAAAAATAAATTCAATTATTTTTTTTTATAAACAAATAAGGGGTAAGTAGGCTATTTTGTAATTCAACTACCAATATGAATTACTATGTTAATACACCACATGCTATAGAGATTGGCAGGTGTAAAAGGACGATGGGTCCCAAGTGTATGTGAAGTGGCAGTGGGAATATGAAGATTGGTGGCACGTGTGGAAGACACAACCATCCTGCCCCTTGATGACAATAATGTCAATTGTCAACCAAATGAATTGAAACCTTGACCAATGAAAGCTACATATTGTGGTGTTGTTTTAGCGGCATCATTGAAAGTGCATTAGTCTATCCTTAACAGGGTATCTCAGCGGGATAAAGCACCTGAAGAGATTGAATTGAAGGATTCACGAAAGCCGTGGGTTCAATCTTCTCTCAGCACGAGAAAAAAAAAAAAAAAAAAAAATCATTATTTATTTATAGATTGATTTATTGAACATTTTAATTTATAAAATTATACGAATTAAACATTTTAACTTGCAAACTTAAATCAATTTTAAATGGTTAAAAAATATAAAAATTATTGTTTCAAAAATTATGCTCACCACGTATTAAATAATTTTTTTGCATGTAAAACTCAAAAATTCCTAAAAACTATTGTTATTAGTGTAGAAAGGTGTAAAAATGCTATCAAAATTAGTAATTTTCAGGACACAATATGTTTCTTTCAAATTGAGAGAACTGCAAAATTAAAGTAATAAAGTGAAGGGGTAAATTTATATATTTACCTTAATAATAATATATATATGATGTAAAATTTTCTTAATTTACAAAGAACGACGCTTCTTTTACTTAAAACTTTGAGTCTTTTCTGCTCAAACAAACCATGTTGATACATTCACATATTATTTAATAAAACAAAATTATATATCAATTTATTAGAGTACAAAGAGGGAAACTATATATTGTCATTACATGCATAAATAAATTCATCTAGCTAAAAGAAAAAATTTCGTCTAGGCCTTTGACATTTGCATTTCCTTTCAAATTTCCTATTTTCACATTTCACATGTCACATATTTCTTTTCCTATGCTTCAATTGGACATACATACGCAGAGCGATATTGAAGGAACAAATGATGACTTTTTTTTTTTTTTTTTATAAATGTTTATATTATATATAGAATGGTGCATCACTATATATTTAAAAAGTTAAAATTAGATAAGCGAGTTTGAATCTTCTCTATTACAAGAAATTTTATCAATTTTGCAAATCCAGATGATCACTACGTATATTGTATAACATATCGTGTTATCTTGATTTAAATACAAAACTAAAATTAGACAACATTTTAAGTCAAGGAGAATTTTTTTTCCTTTCCTTTTGTACCAAAATGGTAATTGCAAAGAGAAAATGTATAATTCATTTCAATTTTGACGTATAAAAAAATGTCTATAATATCTGTACTATAAAATTGAAATTTATTATACAACCTAAGATGAAACAAAATATCTTTTTTTTTTTTGGAACAGAAAAGAACAGCGTTATAATTTGTTGTTAAAGAGTACATATACCGATTTATGAGTGGAGTGTTGAAATTCAATTGCATGCATATTATTTACTTATGATATTTCTCAACGCATCTCTGCAATTGAATTGATATCAAATAATAAATTTTTCAGTTTCTTTTTTAATATAATAATATTAAATGCTCTTCAGTTTTTTTTATCAATTTAAGTAACTAATACTACCATTAATATTATTCAAATAATAAATTTTTTCAGTTTCTTTTTTAATATAATAATATTAAATGCTCTTCAGTTTTTTTTTTAATCAATTTAAGTAACTAATACTACCATTAATATTATTCAAATAATAAAATTTTTCAGTTACTTTTTCTAATGACTAATAAAATTAATATTATTTAATAATATTATCAGTAATATTATCAGTAATTTTCAATAATTAATTTCATTAATATGATAAATTTATTGTTTGGATTATTAATTATTGAAAAAAAAAGAAATCAAAAAGTATTTTCATTAGTGCAATAAATTTATTATAGGGTTATTAATTATTAGATTCAATTAGTACATATAAGTGATTAAAATTTATATCTCATAATTTTAGAATGTAATGATAAAAATACAAAAACTAAATTCATAAAATGTTATATAAATTTTAAAAAAATAATGTAATCAAATTGCACATTCTGCGAAACGGATAAATACAAGACTAATTTCTAAAATGAGTCAAGTATCAATATACCATTATAACAAAAAAGAATATATATATATATATATATATAACTATCATTATTTGATTTTTTTTATATCGTACGATTTCCCTTCTATTCCCATTATAAAAAGGGTCCTCTATGCACAAACCGAAACCTATCCTAAACTTAATTTCTAACGATAACATATGGCTAACCACCAACACCAACAAACACATGCCCAAAATACCTTAAAAAAAACACAGGTTGTAGTAGTTATGGTGCCTCTCCCTGCACAAGGCCACCTCAACCAACTACTACAACTCTCCAGGCTAATATCATCCTACAACATTCCGGTCCACTTCGTCGGCACCACCACCCACAACCGCCAGGCCAAGCTCCGCGCTCATGGATGCGACCCACAAGCAGCGGCAGCTGCCACTTCCAGTATCCATTTTCATGACTTTGAAATCCCTACCTTTTCATGTCCTTCTGCAAACCCAAATGCAAAAAACAAATTCCCTTCTCACCTGCTTCCGGCTTTCTACGCCTCTGTATCTAATCTCCGAGAACCGGTGTCTTTTCTTCTCCGCTCGCTTTCTTGCGAAGCAAGAAAGATTATTGTTATTCATGATTCTTTAATGGGGTCAGTAGTTCAAGAAGTTCGGTTCATTTCCAATGCAGAATCTTACACTTTCCACAGTGTATCTGCTTTTACTCTCTGCTTGTTTCTTTCGGAGAAAATGGGGAGAAATATAAAGCTAAATGAAACGATCCCAGAAGAACTTCCTTCCCTTGAAGGTTGTTTTACCAATGAGTTCTTGGATTTCACCGCCTCCCAGTATGATTACCATAAGTTCAATTCAGGTTGTATTTACAACACTAGCAGATTAATAGAAGGTGCTTACATAGACTTAATTGAAAACGAAGTGAAAGAATCAATGCAGAAGAACATCAAGAAGCACTGGGCATTAGGGCCTTTTAATCCGTTAACCATACCGGACAAAGAACGTTTACAAGAACAGCACTTTTGCTTAAAATGGCTAGACAAACACGAAAGAAACTCGGTTATTTATGTGTCGTTTGGTACTACGACGACTCTGAATAATGAACAGATCAAGCAATTAGCCATTGGTTTAAAGCGAAGCAATGAAAAATTCATCTGGGTACTAAGAGATGCTGATAAAGGAGATGTTTTTAATAAAGACAGTGAGAGAAAGGCTGAACTACCAAAAGGGTATGAAGATTCAATACAAGGGATGGGAATAGTTGTAAGAGACTGGGTGCCCCAACTGGAGATTTTAGCCCACCAAGCAATAGGAGGTTTTATGAGTCATTGTGGTTGGAATTCTTGCATGGAGAGTATTACTATGGGAGTGCCAATAGCAGCTTGGCCAATGCATTCAGATCAACCAAGAAATGCAGTTTTAATAACTGATGTTCTGAAGATCGGGGTTATTGTTAGGGATTGGAGTCGTAGAGATGAGATTGTGACCTCGAAAATGGTTGAAACTTGTGTTAAGAGCTTAATGGCTTCAGATGAAGGAGATGGAATGAGAAAAAGAGCTGCAGAATTCGGTGACTCGTTGAAACGGTCGATGGGTGAAGGTGGAGTTTCTCGCATGGAAATAGACTCTTTTATTGCTTATATTTCTAGTTAAATTTTAAGTTTGGTTATATTATCTGTGTTATGTGTTTTCTATTTGGTCGTCTTTTTAAAGCAAGCCTCCAACTCCAATGAGATTGGAATTTGAAGATTATTGCAAGTTTGAATGGTTACTGTAAATGTATTTTTATGTCTATCATCTGTGGGGCGGACTCATATACCGATTTTAGGTAAGTCCAATCCTCTACAATTAACTAGGAAGATATTTTTTTCAATTGACTTTGATTGGGTATTTGATCAGTTTGCATTTAGGGTTTTTAAAATAATTAGGAAAATATGAATGTTTCCTTTTTGTTAGTTTTATGGACAGAAGGCATAGAACCAAAAATTTAGTTGAAAGAAGTGAAAATTCATCTCATCGATCGGTTTTATTTAGATTCCTTTCATTTTATAATAATAGCCATGACTTTGTTCTTCTATCATTTGGTGGCAAAAAGAAGAAGTTTTGTAAGAAAGAAAAACAAAAGAAAAAATGAAACTGAGTATTCAAGTTCTTTTACATCTTAATCAAAACTATATGATTGCGAAGAAGACAGATAGACATGTCCATGCAGGGAGGTACAACAAGCCATTTGGAACCGTGGATGGATAGCATCTTTTTTAAGCATTATTGGTTTCTTTCTATCGAATTGAATGAATTGGGATAAGATACCCAAAAGCCTAGACTTTAGATGGTTCAATTTCTTCTCAAATAATAGCCATCAAATCATAATCGAAGAGGGAAAAACAAAAAGGGTTCTGCACCAAAGCCAACAACTGTAATCCTAACAATAATTCCCATGTTCATACTCTTGTATGAAAAAAAAAAAAAAAAAAAAAACATGTCATGAGTTGCTGCTATCCAAACAATTGTGATCAGTTTGGTTGGAACGAATACTTTGGATAGAAAAAAAATCGAATACAAGACTTCTCACTCTTTATATAAGAAAGGTAATAAAATTAATAAGACTATATTTTATTGGAATATCGGTTTTAAATATAAATATAAATTTTTAAAAAACATATAAATTGGTTCTGTGTTATAATCAAATTAATACATGAAAAATTTTAACTATAGTGTTCTTAAATTACGATTTTATTAACACTTTGATCCTTCTATAAAAAATATAAGGATTAAGGTGTCAATGGAAACTATAAAGGAAGGACTAGAGTAGTAATGAAAATCATAAATTATATATTTTATAATTAATTATGTTATAATTTAGGGACCAATCAATCAATTAATAATTAAAAGAAGCTATTTTGGATGGAAAGTTCAACGTGTTTAGGGACTATAAATAAATTATAGATATCCTAATTAATTTTAAAAATAGAAAGTTTTCCGAGTTAATTTGACTATAATTAAAATATATTAGTGTATTAGTTAGGTTTGTTAGGCGTTGTCCGTTGTGGCGGGAAAGGTATTGGACCATATAAACGTGAGCATGTGCTGGAAGAGCTATTTTCCCTTTGAGAGTGCTTCCATGACCATATAAACCTAAGTAAGCTATGATTTTAGCTCCTATAATATATATAGCTTTAACCTTTTTTTCCTTAGCAAATCTATGTGGATAAGGATTTGGACTAGGACTTCACATTTTGGCTTTTAGCTGGTGCTTCTGTTTACGGGCAATGTTCTGATGTTTACAAATTGAAATCAAAACGTGAATTTCAATTATGTTTTTTCGATTATGTTTTGTTTTGATAGGTTGAATATCCTTAGGGATGAAAATATAAATTTAATTTTTTTTAAAAATGTATTTTTTCGGAAAAATTAAATATTTTTGTGCTATATAATCCGAATATGGATTACACCACCTCGTTCTAAAAAAAAAAAATGTTTGTAACACTTGCTAAAATTAGTTAAAATCTATTATTCAAATTGTTATATCAGCTTAATAAACATTAGAACTTAAACAAGAATAAGTTGAAAAAAAATAAACATAAATTCAGTTATTTTTTCATAAAGAAATAATAGTGAAGTAATGATCGAACTTACCCCTTTTTTTCTTTTTAGGCAAACATCGGAGAGTTTCTTACCAGTAGCTCCTTTTGTTTTCTTTTGTTCTTTTTTCAGTGTCTTTTCATAATTTTCCGATTTTTTTCTTTTTTTTTTTATTATTGTTAGAAAAAAAATTATCTCTAACAAATCTTCTTAGAAAATATATTTTGAAAAACTTATTTTTATGTTGTTTGATTGCAATACTGAATGTTCATTAGAAGATATTAATATATTTAACTTATAGACTCTAAAATATTTAGACACGTAAAAATTTAATTAACATCTCATTTAATTTATTGTTAAATATGAAAAGGAAAACAAATAAGATGATAATCCATGACGGTGATCAGAAAAATATTTCTATTAATTTATTTTCAAAAATATAAATATGTTATTATTATTATTATTAAAATTATCATATTGTGACTAGCTTCAATAGAATCTATATACATAGATACATGTGGGTGTCCAAAAAGATAGATAGAAGATAAAAAAAAATTGCATATAGAAAGCAACATCTAACTATTTTAATTATGTATATCTACCTCCTTCATAACTAGTTATATAATATGTGGCCATAGACATAGTAACTATAACCCTTCAAGAAATGAATACACAGTGGATAAGAGAATTTAGGGCCTGCAGATTTTTCCTCAGACAAACAGTAATTAATACAGATGGGAAAGTTTGTTAGCTGTTTTCCCAACTGACATAACCATCAAACTTTAAGAATTAAAGATTGTGGAGATGGGAAAGTTTGCTGGCTGTCTCTTCAATTCATTTGTCATGTAGCTTCTTTAATTCATCTTTTGGTTCATTCTTTTTGTTTTTAGATAACATTAATTAATTTATGTAAGTTTATGAAACATTTGATAGATTATGACTTATTTAGGATATGTTTGGTTTACATTAATGAAACTGAAGGTCTTTAACTCAGGTGGTAGATAGCTAAACTTAATAAAATTGATGAGCATATATATACATATGAATTCAATAGCGAATATAAATATTTGAACTTACTTTATATATAATAAATTGATTTTGTCTAGCTCAGATTGATTTGTATTGATTCATTCCTAGCTTTGTGTTGGTGTAAAACATGTACACAATGTACATATCTATCATTCCTAGCTTTGTGTTTGTGTAATGCAATGCAATATAATAAAAAATGTAATACAATGAAAAATGTAATGTAATGGAATGTAATCAAGGTTCCATAATTATGTTTAGTAATGTAATTGAGAAAATTTATTGAATGTAATCGCCGTTCCTTTTTATGTTTATTTGTGAATATGTAATGTAATTAGTACACCTCCACCACAATCACTACTCTACCACCATCATCACTACCACAACCATTACTCCATCCCTCCATCATCACCACATCATTATTATACCAAAAAATATTTGAACAAAAAATTATTCGCTATTTATGCTATTAAAGACCATTTAGATTTATAAATTTATTTAAACTAAAAAATTAAAAGAATGTAATCTAAAAAAATGTAATATAACAAAATAAAAGTTAAAGTCATTAGAAATTGATTTTTTCATATATTTTCATTGAATAAATTAAATTACAACATAAAATTATGTGCATTTTGATATTTTTTGTGCCTTTTCGTTTTATTTTTTTCCATTTGTATAATAAAATAAAAGAATAGAATATAATTTTTATTCCGCATTGCATATTAAATAATAAAATATAATTTTTATTAAATGGTGGTCATGGTAGAGTGATTGTGGTGGTGGTGGAGCGGTGGTGGTGGTGTTTGAATGGTTATAGTGGTGGTAGAGTGGTTGAAGTGGTGGTGGTAGTGGTGATCAAGCGGTTGTGGTAGTGTTAGAATTTTGATTGGAGTGACTTGATGTAACTGGTATTACATGTGCTTAATATAATGACCAATACATGTGTTTTTTTTTTTTTTTTTTATGTAATGAATATTACAGCAATTTAAGGAATGGAGATTACATAGGTAATCTCAATTACATTACAATGTCAAAAAAAAAAAAGGTCTAACCAAACAATGTAATTAATGATGTAATATAATTCTCATTCCATTACATGATTAATTACACCATACCAAATATGGCATTACATTTTCTTTGAGATTTTCTATGTTCACTTATCACAATTCTTAAATTTTTTTTCCTATCTTTCAATTGGAAGAAATAACACTTACGCACACAAAGAAATATACATGAAGGAAGAAACAAGGATTTGAATCTCTAAAACATTAGTATCCCTAAGGGTATCTAATAATTAAAACTTTTTATTATGAGGTTTCATATTTGATTCCTATTTGAATTTCGACATATATTAAAAATATTTTTAACATTAAAATTTTAGAACCTAAGGGTGTCTTTGGTACGCTGTAATCAATCATGTAATAGAACGAAAATTACATTACATGACTGATTACATTATTTGATTACACTATTTTTTAACATTGTAAAATAATAAAAATTACATATATAATCTTCATTATTTAAATTGATGTAATATTCATTATATAAAAAAACACATATATTATCAATTATATCAAGTACATGTAATACCTATTATATCAAATCAACCCAATCAAAATTCTCATTCAAGGCTATTTAACATTACTATGTCAGCACCACAACCACCATCACCGTTCTACCACCTCATAATAAAATGATTAAAAATGTTTGAAGGACATTATATATTTTTCACCCCATTTGTACTCTTATTGTGCCTGGCACAAGTTAATTATGCCAAATGTGTTTTCTATTTTAACATATATATATAAAAAAATTCATTGCAAATTTGAAATATCAAATAAAAATCTCTAAAATATCAGTACTATAAATTTGAAATTTATTGCACAACTTAAGATGAAGCAAAATATCTTTGGAAAAAGTACCCATGGTATTTACATCTTTTAGGAACACTCCATTTTTAGACAACAAAATAAGTTTTTGATTGTCTTTGTGAGCATGTAAAATCATTCTCAACATAAATCATAATAATCTTTGCAACTATGAAATATCTTTTTCTTTTCACTGTGAAATCTTCACTTCAATGCATTATTACAGATTTCCATTAGAACTTAATTGGAGCTTTTCCTTTACTCCAGCAAACCACATGTAGTTAATTATTAGCTCACAACTTTCTTTTTGTTTCAATTTTTCTTTGATTGATTGATTGAGATCACTAGTTGTACAAATTTTACTTAAGGATAAGCAATTTTACAAATTAACATTAGTATCCTTTATTATGTTGAAATTGAGATTTAAGTTTATAATTATTCTATAGTTCTAAAACTAGTCAATTATCACTATGGAAAATTTTTATCTACATTCGGTGTATAGATCCACCCATATAATAAATTTTTTTATTCAAATGAGGATATTTCTGATTATTCACCGAAAAAGAGATAAATCGGTAATAAGCTTTTAAAATATTATTCATTTTGTTTACTTCCGGGAATATTCCTTGTGTTCCCCTTATAAAAAGGGTTCTATCTATTCCATATGCCGAACTGAAACTTATCCTAAACGTATTTTCAAACAGAAAACCAAATGGCTAACCACCAAAGCCAAGGCCAACAAGCACATGCCCTATATGGCTTTAAACAAACAAAAGTTATTGTAGTTATGGTGCCTCTCCCTGCACAAGGCCACCTCAACCAACTACTACAACTCTCCAGGCTAATCTTATCCTACGACATTCCGGTCCACTTCGTTGGCACCACCACCCATAACCGCCAAGCCAAGCTCCGCGTTCATGGGTGGGACCCACAAGCAGCGGCAGCTGCCACTTCCAGTA
The DNA here is from genome assembly GCF_041381405.1 of Jatropha curcas. Taxonomy (NCBI): domain Eukaryota; kingdom Viridiplantae; phylum Streptophyta; class Magnoliopsida; order Malpighiales; family Euphorbiaceae; genus Jatropha; species Jatropha curcas. The sequence goes on along the minus strand of NC_143152.1, from coordinate 2,469,364 downwards.
TCCATTTTCATGACTTTGAAATCCCTACCTTTTCATGTCCTTCTGCAAACCCAAATGCAAAAAACAAATTCCCTTCTCACCTGCTTCCGGCTTTCTACGCCTCTGTATCTAATCTCCGAGAACCGGTGTCTTTTCTTCTCCGCTCGCTTTCTTGCCAAGCAAGAAAGATTATTGTTATTCATGATTCTTTAATGGGGTCAGTAGTTCAAGAAATTCAGTTCATTTCCAATGCAGAATCTTACACTTTCCACAGTGTATCTGCTTTTACTCTCTGCTTGTTTCTTTCGGAGAAAATGGGGAGAAATATAAAGCTAAACGACGCCGTCCCAAAACAACTTCCTCCTTTTGAAGGTTGTTTCACCAATGAGTTCTTGGATTTCGTCGCGTCTGAATACCAGTACCATAAGTTCAATTCAGGTTGTATTTACAACACAAGCAGATTAATAGAAGGTATTTATATGGACTTAATTGAAAACCAAGAGAAAGAATCAGTGGAGAAGAATATCAAGAAGCATTGGGCATTAGGGCCTTTCAATCCGTTAACCATACCAGACAAGAAAGGATTAAACGAAAAGCACTTCTGCTTAAAATGGCTAGACAAACAAGAAAGAAACTCAGTTATTTTTGTGTCATTTGGTACTACGACGGCTCTGAGTAATGAACAAGTCAAGCAATTAGCTATTGGGCTAAAGAAAAGCAATCAAAAATTCATTTGGGTACTAAGAGATGCTGATAAAGGAGATGTTTTTAACAAAGATAGTGAGAAAAAGGCTGAACTACCAAAAGGGTATGAAGATTCAATACAAGGGATGGGAATAGTGGTAAGAGAATGGGTGCCACAGTTAGAAATTTTAGCCCACCAAGCAATAGGAGGTTTTATGAGTCATTGTGGTTGGAATTCTTGCATGGAGAGTATTACTATGGGAGTTCCCATAGCAGCTTGGCCAATGCATTCAGATCAACCAAGAAATGCAGTTTTAATAACTGATCTTCTCAAGATTGGGATTGTTATCAAGGATTGGTGTCGTAGAGATGAGATAGTGACTGCGAAAATGGTTGAAACTTGTGTTAAGAGATTAATGGCTTCAGATGAAGGAGAAGGAGTGAGAAAAAGAGCTGCAGAATTGGGTGAGTCCTTACACCGTTCAATGGGTAGAGGTGGAGTTTCTCGTTTGGAAATAGACTCTTTCGTTGCTTATATTTCTAGGTAAAATGATGTTCTGTTTTTGAGTCATATGTATGGGAAAAACTTACCAAGAAATATAATCAATAAAAGAGTCTAGTTCAAAACGAGAAACTCCACCTCTACCCATTGAACGTTGCAATGACTCACCTTATTCTGCAGCTCTTTATCTCACTCCATCTCCTTCATCTGAAGCCATTAATCTCTTAACACAAGTTTCAACCATTTTCGCAGTCACAATCTCATCTCTATCCATGTATATTGTTATGGGTTTTTTGTTTGTCTTTTTGAAGCTTCCAACTCCATTGAAATTGGAATGTGAAGATTGTTGAGGTTTCAATTCAAGATTGTAATCATTGGAATTCAATTTGAAGTCCATCATTTGTGAAGCTTATGTGATCTTTTATTGATTAGTAATATAAATTTTTTTTTTTTTTAAATTGACTCCAATTGGAGATTTGCATTTGTAATCACAATTTTAAAATAATTCTAGTATTACTAAGCCAAACTAATTAGAAATTAGAAAGATTATACTTTTGTCTTCTTAATTTGACTCTGATTAAAGTTCAAACTCAAAAAACGCTATCCCTATCTTCTTTTCTTTCCTCCTGCCCAATAGAAAACTAGTAATTAATTACTTAATTAATTAATTGAATTACTTATTGAATTAAATTACTTAACGCATCCGATCAAGAAATTAAGTAAAAAAAAATCCAACTATCAAAGAAAAAAATGAAAAAAAAATATATTTTCAAGATAAATAAGTTGAAAAAATGATGAGGCTACATTTGAAAAACTGAATTAGATCTACCTTAATTTAATTCATGCATAAGTAAGTTTATGAGCAAGTGGGTTTAATATAATTTATTAAATGGAAAGACAAAATTGTCCCTATAATCATAGGGCAACACAATATATCACTTTTTAGATTAATAAATTTGACAGTTGGCATAATGCCATAAAATATAGACTGTGGATCTTATATTAAAGGGTAGAGCCCCATTTCTATAGAACCTTCTGTGCCAATTTGAGTGTAGTTGCATCATCACATGCTTAAGATGGACACATCTTAACTCACCTTTCTAAAAATACACAGACAGACCTATCTCCTTTCTAATAAATTATTAGAGCTTGCCTCTATCTCTACCTCAAGAGCCAAGTGTTGATCTCATAAATACCTTACCAAACAGAGCCTTATGATTCCAAAATATTAGGTGCACAATTGTTATTCTTTAAAAGGATTAGCAACTCGCCATGGAAAAAGCTTGTGAGCAATATTATTACTTGGAGAGTACAATAGCTTTTACACGTCTAATTGTTATTTCTTATAGTCTTATCTCCTCCGACTTTAATACCTAAATTTTCAGATTTAACTCAAATTATGAGAATGCCAAAAAGAAATGAAAAACAAGAACCACATAAACAAATTAAGGAACACCAAAATGATATTTTCAGGCACCTATGAAGAGCTCAAGTCATTGTGGTCGGAATTTATGCACGAAAAGAACTAGTGGTAGCTGCTAAGAGTAGCCCTTAAAATGCTTTGCTAATAATAACAGAATTACTAACAAAGATTAGTCTGCCAAATTAAATTACTGAGAGGAGGTTAATGGAATTTAGAAGATGGAGATGGAATTAAGGAATTGGGTATATTATATTATATATATATGATAATAAAATAAGAAAAAATAAAAATTATATATGATAATAAAAAGTTAACTAAAAATATTAATTTCTGTTTAAATATTTTGTCATATCCAACGGAGCCCGAAGTCACCAAATGGCCCATTAACTGAAGAAATGGAGAATATTGGGCCTGTGGGTCTCCACTGAGGAAACTGGAAAGGCCCATTTTTAGACTTATTACGTAAACGCCCATCTGCAGATGAATTACGCTTCGTCAAGCAGAGCAGAACAAGAACGGAACTCATGATCCTGAAGAGTGAAGATCATTAAGCTAAAGCTCGAAGTTTGGCAGAGAAAAATGTTTAGAGCGACCCAAATATTGTTAAAGTGTCAAAAGGCACTTGGAGATCTAGATTTGCGCAAGGTCTTGCGGTCTGAAATCAAACATGAACTCTCCTCTCCTCACGTTCAGGTCTCTTTTCTCTTCTTTCTTTTCGCCTTCTTTTACCATCTAAGTTTCTGTTATTCATATTAATATATATAAGGAATGGTAAAAGATAAGAAATTTTTCTTGGGATTAGTAATAGAAAATAATCCTTAATAATGGGAGTGTTAAAAATCAAAATGCAGACACTATATATTTTTTCCCTTAATGAATTTTTATTTTATAGGAATTTTTGCTGGGATTAGTAATATAAAGCAATTCTCAATAATGGGCTTGGTGTTAGAAGCTAATTGTAGGCACCATAATTATTTTGCTTTCAACACCAAACTAATTAGAAGAATATTTGCCAAAAAAAATTTCCCTGTAAAACATTTGCAATGATAAAAGGCAAGGAATTTTTATTGTTTGGCGATTTTCAAAGCAGTTCTGATGTTGGATTTAGTGTTATCTATAAATATGTTTGAAGTACTTATTATTTTGTGCATGAATTGACATGGATGAAGGGAAACCGAAATGGGTCTTTGGGAGATTTTGTTATGGATTGGGATTCATCAAATTCTAAAGATATTGTTTTGAGGAGAAAATGTGAATCCGGTGAGGAAGTTGCTGTTACAGTTTTGCTGGATCCATGTTACGCGAGGGAATTTTTGATGAAGGTGTTTGTGAAAAAAGCTGGCTTGAACTCTATATTGCAGTTTGATTGTGAAGTTTATGAGAAAGGTGCAAGTGGGTCTGGTTTTGATATCCATAATGCTTATTATCTCCAAACAACTACTTGCCCTGGACCCTCTGCCTATAGAGGCCCCTTGTTCAGGTATATTTCTGTGCTCATGTTATGAGTGTGAAAACTTAAGTTGCTTACTGTTATACATTCATATTTTGTGTTATAAGAACATTCCTTGCAAAAACTTTTGCTTCATTACCATGGCTGAATTTGAGTGTTTTCCAATGAGCTGAGTTGTCTAACTTGGGAAAAGCAATTCCTCCAATCCACTCGCAGTCTTAATTGAACTTTCCAAGGACATATTCACACAACTGTTTGCATATCTGAATGACAAGAGAGACTCTTAGCTTATTACCAGCTTGAAGGTAAATCCTAGATTGTTATCTTTCTGTGTAGTTTCTATCGGATCTGTTTTTGTCCCAAGGTTTAACCTTAGTCAGTTGTATACTTCTTTCTATGAGGAAAGGTGGACATGCAGCACTCCTCATTCTCTTCCGCTGTTTCTGAGATGAGATTCTCTTAATTAAGATATGTTTTGAGTCTGCTCTGTCCAAGTCTCCCACTCCAATAACACAGATGAAACATATTACCCAGTCATTTATTTTTCTAGTCTTTTTGGGGAACTGAAAAGAGGAAAATACGGAAAAGTTCGATTTCTCTGAACCTGAGATGTAAAGTGACATTCTTTCAGCGTGTGAAAAGGTGAAATTCAATTATGAATTCCTGAGTCTTGATTTTGATATAAGACTGATAAACTGGTTTCATATAGTCTCTTCAGAGTTCATCTTTATGCGGAGTCTTCTTGTGCAAAGTGTCTAATTTGAGGCCATGTTGTGGCTTTTGAGGGTATAGAAATTTTATTACATGTTTAAGAAGTTGAATATCAGAAATTTAAGATTATGCTTTGGTGATATTATAATTTTTCTGTACATCTGAATTAAATTATCTATTCTTGATAAATTCCCTCGGCTATAACATCTAATTGTCATTATACATTTTCTGTAATCATTCTCTTCAAGTTTGTGATTCTATGCATTTTAGTTGCACTTCGATGCCAAAATCAAGAGGAACCTTAGAAATGACTCAGAGGTCCATTTATAAGCCAAAAGCGAATTCTATTAGCTGTTCCATTTCAGCTATGAAAGCTCTCACTCCGGTCCTAGCTGATAGCTCGGAATTCGAACTGCTAGTTATGGACTCTCTTCATGTAATTACATACTTAAGATTCCTTCTTGTAATTATATAGCATAGGTATTTATTGTAATAAACTAACAATCAGACTTTACTTTTTCAACTCTACTAACATAAAGGATATAATTCTTGGGGCATTATCTTTTCTCTTATAATTTTCTTTCTTGATTTCCTTTTTATCTGCAGTGACTTGGACACTCAGTTACAAAATGCTCTCAAGGAATACCTAGTAGCCAAGGGAGTCAGTGAAGAACTTACTAATTTCATCCTACTACATCTACAAGAAAAGGAGAAAAATCAATATGTGAATTGGTTGCAGAAAGTTGAATCCCTAGTAGTGAAAGGTGACTCTACTGATACCAAGTACTAACAGCATTACAATTTACAGCAAGAGGTTTAAGTTCTATATTAACTTTCCCCACAATGCCTAATCCACCTTTGAAGGTTGAAAAGAATTGTAGGTAACTTGAGTTTTCTCTCATACTTGATTTTTTAATTAATGAGCTTATAATTTTCAGATTTTTGGCTGAGTTCGCATTATCAATTAACTATTAGGAGCTGTTTGGTATTATTGCTGTTTCTTGTTTTTGGTTTCCAATTGTCAGAGAAAAACATAACACCAAAAAGAAAAAGAAAAAAAAAAAAAAAAGGAATTGCCACTTGCTTGCTTAAACTAGAAAAACAGATTACCAAAATATGTGAAAACAACAAAAAGTAGTTTCTGCTTATTTTCTTGATCTTTTTCCTTATATACTAGCATTTATTATAAAAACAGAAACCAAAAACATAGAACAGAAATTATGCCAAAAAGAAATGGTGTAATCGGTTATCAAGTTCTTTTTACGTATACACTGAGAAATTGAACAGTAAATTTTTTTTTTTTTTTTAATATATAAAATTTACATGGGTTTGATAAGGAACTACATTAGCAGGCAATATTCGTATTGAATGTTTTGCAATTCACCGAATTTTTTTTTTTCAAGAATAACAATTCCTGGAATTTGAAATTAAAGTTTTTAATTTGATGGGTTTATACAATCTTTTTTTATTTGGTACGAGAATAAATTCATAGATTTAATGGGTATTTTTAAAATTAAAAAAAATACCAAAATCTCAATTTTAATTGGAAGAATTTGATGGGATTGATATAAATGATTTCTCAAAATTTTTATTAGTTTATTACTGTGGCCTATAGGTAGCTATATTTTTGTTGACATATGTATATAATTTAATATTTCTATTTTATTTAAAAAATTTTATTTACGTAATTACAAAGTGTTATTTATTTATATCTATATATCATACTTGTATAAAATGTAATCTTTTAGGTATAGAATATTTTTTTTTTTTTTTTTGAAAACTTTTAGGTATAGAATAATATATGAATGATATATAGTTATTTTAATAAAATTGATTTTTAAAAAAGAAAATGAAAATGTGATTCTTTCATGAATAATTGTTTATTCTGTCATTCATAAAAGATTGTATCAATATTGGAAGTGCTCATATTTCAAATCATTCATCTCTTGAAAAAAATCACATCAATCTGCTCAAGAATATTTGATCAATATATTTATTCGATTTATCTTTATCTGATATTAAAGAGTCGGATCTTGTCCCTCCGGATATTATTTCATATATTGTAATAAAAAAAAAAGAAAAAAAAAAGAAATATGGGAAAATTCCAATTTGAAAGAAGCTGCTTTTCTGTCTGTAAATACTAAATAATATTCAAGCATTTTACAAGTAATCTCCAAAGTAAACTGAAATGCTTAGTGGTCCAAAAGCCAATTTAAGTGGCAAAGCAAAGTATAGAAACCTATATAAAGATACAGAGACATAAAACAGAAAAGGAAAGAATCAAGTTGTTTTATAAATTAGCACATGCTTGTTTAACCATGTTGTCCTTGCTGAACCAAAATTTTTACGGCGTTAGCATTAACCATCGCCTCTGTAGCTTAATTGCAGAATTCTAATATTGTACTATAAACCAAACAACAAAGAGCACTTCATTCACGTTAATTCCCAGTATGCGCAAACCAATGAAAGATCCTTCTGACCTGATTTTGATGAGATTGTGAATGAGGCACTCACTTGGATGACTTTTTCTTTTTCCGTGATTTCGGCTTTTTCTTTTCCATAGATTTCTCTTTTCCGGGATTCTCTTCATTTAACAAATGCTCATAGTCTTCAAGATTTGCAAATGGTGATGCACCAACCTTCAAACTAGACTTCCGTTTTCTTCTCTTGTCGTCAAATCCATCCTCTTCGTCACTACCATCATCTACATCCCCAACATCTACATCTTGAACATCATCATCGCTATCACCATTAGCAATGCCATCAAAATCTTCTCCCGTTGCAATATCTGACAGATCATCCATTTCAACATCACTGGCATTTCCAATCAAGTCATCATCATCTTCATTGGCAACTTGGTCCAAATCATCGTAGTCATAATCACCATCGGCATCAAAAGCAAGATCGGCAGAATCCAACATATTCTCAATCTCTTCATTATCACTCTCATCACCGCCACCTACTTCATCACCACCCCTAACTTCAAAAAGCTCTTCAGCAGCCTCTTCATCTGCTGCTGCCTTCTTTTTCTTCTTCTTTGGCTTCGAGCTATTCATTTTATTCATGTAAAACTTGTGAAAAACTAAATCTTCAGGAGGCACGTCCACTTCAGCCAATGACAGAATTTCTGATCCAATTAAATGATTGTTCATGTCAAGCTGAGGAAACATGAAATGAGTCAGCAATAGTGACATGGTTCGACATTGCGTGTTTGTTATTAGAGAAATCCTCAAACACTAAAGAAAGCAGAAGAAATCTGTAAATTCCACATTTAAAAAAAAAATGGTAAACAAAATGAAAGCAACCAAAGCAACTGCCAGAAAGGTTTATCCCGACCTTTTTTGCTGGTTCTATTTGGGAGCCACCATGCCATGTTGTCTGCTTTGGTTTCTTCTCCATGAACTTGTCTAGAAAAGCAGTAAGCGAGAGATCATTTAATGGATTACCATTGTAAACAATATTGGCCCCAGATATAAGTGTCCTAGCCATGGTAGCAACAGATGGATGAACATGAGAAGCAAGCACCATCAACTCCCACCAGCTTGCACGATCTGCATTGCTGTTGATTCAACATTTTATCAAGTGAGAATCCTGGGAAACAAACTGGCGTTCTTACATTACCAAAGTATCAGGTAACTTCCAACGGTTCTAAAGAAAGATATGACAACATTTTACGTTTTCATTTTTTGCTACCATTCAAATCAATTATTAGCATCTTTCACCAGAAAGAATGCAACCATTTAAGCAAGCAAAATAAATTGTTGAAACAGCCAACATACCAGTAAGAAGGCTCTCTGTGCCGTGGATTGTACCCTCCAGGCAGGGAAGAATCAGTAGAGGATATTTGAGGCTGGTTATCATTATAATCAGATGCTGATTTGGATTCCTGAAATTCTTTTGAACCATTTTGTGAAAACAACACTTCTGCTTCATCTGAATCATCGTCCTCATCATCATCTGAGCTAGGAGCAGGGGAATCATCTTCACCTTCTGAAGAATCATTTTCGGGACTGGCCTTATCTGCATTTTGAACAGATACAAGATTATTTTCAACTTTCACCTCCGTGTGAGGTTCATCATCAGTTTCCTCCACTACATCTTTAAAATGTTCAAGATCTTCATCAACTGACTCATTCTGGATAACCATGTTCCTGCATGATAAGGGAGTTTCTGATTCAATTGTAATGAAATCATAATACACTCAAAGCATAGAGACCAAGCATGCTGCATTTCTCAAAAATAACCAGTATTACCATAAAGGAGGCCTTGCTTTGAGAACTTCAGAAAGGAGAAACAAACATCCACAGGCATATTGAGGCGGCTGCTGAAGTGAAACCTGTACAAGCATATAAATAGTCAATCTTTGTTTTGAGTATAGACCATTGAAAATTGGAATCACTATATTTAAAGAAATAATATGCCTGTGGAATTTAGCAGTTTAGAAGAAGGGGTAATTACTATGTAGTCCCTAGGTTTTGCTCAAATATACTAGTAAGGATCTTAATTTTCAAAATTAAATTATTTAATCCCTATTTACAATTCTGCTACACTATAAGGTCCAAACGTTAGTTTTTCCATTAAGTGACTGAAATGTCAAAAGTAACCCTAATGAAAATCAATGCGTAGTTCCTACGATTTAGTGAGATACACTAGTAAGGACCTTAATTTTCATAATTTTACACTATCTAATTCCTATATAGAAATTATCTTTAATGGTCTTTTTTTGATATTTTACAACCACTTAATAGAAAAACTAACCTTTGGACCTTATAGAAAAATAGAATTATAATGCAGGGATTAAATAATGTAATTTTGAAAACCGAAGTCCTTACTAGTGTATTTGACAAAAATCTAAGACTATATAGTAACTACCGCTAAAAAAATTCTTAATGAAGTCCATAAACAAATAATAAAGTCTCAGTTTATCATTTAGATTATATTTTACAACATATTAAATAAGTTAAAACATGAAATGTGAACAATTATATATTCATCCATTGCGGTGAAGAGGTAATTGGAGGAAGAAATAGTAGACATTTCAGGCATATGGACCAAACATAGTCATGCATCATTACCACTGATTTTCAAAAGAAATATTTACTCAGCTGCCCAAAAAAGAACAGGCTTCCATTTCATATTATTTGCTAAAGAAATGTCCTAGTAGAACAAATGCCTGAATAACTAACCTGCAACAGACGCTTTGCAAAGGCAGAAACTCGCTTCAAATTTATGTCACTTTTCATTGCTCTCAGAAGAAGTGCAATAAACATTTCCACCTGAAACGTAACCATATATGAGGGAAAAGTAATCAAATGACAGATTTTGTTCAGATGAATACAAACTACAAATGACTCTTGTTGTCATAATAGCAGATTGTTGAAGATTCTAAGGAACTGCACATATTATCAAAATTCAATGCATATAAAGGAAGTTGGAGCAAAGGTAACCATCCAGCACAATGCCTGTTGCTCCCCAAGGCACCTTATATCTTTAAAGGGTTCCAGATAACAGAGTATGGTGCAAAATACGTTGGAAAATGAAAATATCCTAGATACCAAATTTTTTGAGACCAAGAGAATCCATATCAAACTCTTCAAGACCCAAAGCATTCACATCTACTAAATAGATGAGCTAATCTTAGAAGAAAAGAAGCCAAAAGAGGACCAAGTTATCAAAACTATCCCAGATTTGTCAAAAACAATGCAGACTATTATTTAAAAGCATCTTTGAACTGTCTTTTTGTCATGAAATAAGCTGCATCATGATATTCAGGGATACAGAGATCTGGAATAATCCACTTTCTAAAACAGAGAAATCAAACTGCCTGCTAGAAAAAAAAGCAGCAGCAGCAAACTCAGTGTTAAAGATTGGCAAAAACATATTGTCTCCAAGCAGAAATTACACTTGCCTTGGAAGAATTCATGGCAGCTGGAAGTAGAAGCTTTGAGTACAAAGCACGGTAAAAGCGGTCACTGACAATCTGATTCCTTGAAGAGATTTTGTCAAGAAGCATCAATGCCTGAACTCCTACATTAAAATTCTTTGAGTGCACCTACACAGTTAAATGTAAATATCAATATCAAACCAACCAAAACAATCGTGATGCCACCATAACCACCACCACTAAAAACTTATTTTTAAAAAATAACAAATAGCAGGATCTTACCAGTCGGAAGAGCATTGGCGTTTGGATCTCAATAATGTCATCAGCCTCAGAGCTTGAAACATAAGGAAATGCTCTATTAATTCCCTGAAATGACCAACAAAAGTAAACAGGATTTGTGAAGCAGGGATTTAAAAGTACACAACAAGCTAAAGATGGTACGGAAGTCGGTAATAGGCATTTCATTTAAAAAGAGAAATGTTTGTACTGACTGTTAACAGAGCTGATAGAAGCCGTGAATCCAATTCAACATGAGGTTCTAATGAATCTTTCACGTTATGCTTCCTGGAAGGATCATGGATATCTATATCCTCTGCTTTCCTACTTTTATCCATCTTTTGACGGCCATCAACCTCAGATATCAAGACCTACAATAGTCATTTCTGTGAATACCTTCTCTTCAATAACATCAACTTGGAAGCATGATGCTAAGATTTTAGCATGTAATCATGTTATTTATTTAATGGTAAATAGTATATTCAAATTAATAAAAACGATTTCAGCAGATTCAGAGATAGAACTTGCATCCATAGAGAAGACATCAAATCGAGCATAACATATGCAAGAAGGTCTTGGTACCTTGAATAATGCAAAATATACATCTATCAATCGTTTTGCCACCTTTGGTCCATCTCCTTTATGAGACAGACGAATTTGGCTCAGAAAGTTAACCTGCATGTGTAGAAGGGAAACTGAATAAGAGCCACAGATTAAACTCGATGCATAGTGGTTTGAGTTCAGCCTGCATACAATCCAATTTATGCAACGCACAAAAATCAGTTCTGAAAAGAGAATAGCTGCAGAACTTGCTTGTACAATTTCAAATATTTATTACATAATTATATTACATGAAGGCTTCCTCTTTTACCCCTAAAGTGAAAAAAGGTGCAAAAATTTAAGGTAATACCACAGGAAAACAGCTTCATCAAAAGTAAACCAACGGCTCACTGAACATATAGCTCATGCTCCTTTCTACTTCCCTCGTTCATCTAAGGAAGAATAATCTAATGAATCTCATCAAGAGGATGATCAGCACTAAATAACTTAACTCCTTAAATGTGTTACATCATCAATGAACTAGTAAGGCATCAACACAATGCCGTTACACTAGCAAATATGCTAAAATAATGACGCAAAAGTAACAATATAACAATGCCAAGATATAAAACAAAAAATTAAGATCAATGAAAGTAACTATAATACACGTGTAGCAATTAGAAAGCATGATCAAGACATACAGCATGGTACTTTGCTCTTAGTCCCAAATGAGGTCGAAAGAGAAAAGAGTCCACTTCATCAATCACCACAACCTGTAAAATAATATGGCTAAGGTAGTCAATTTAATAAAAACTTGAGTGAAAAATAAATCATAGAATTGTAAGTGGCTAGATTAGAAATTATACCTTCATATTTGGGTGGTCAGACAATAGGTTAGACAAGTGAAAGTCAGCATTTGAGGCACCCCTATTTTGAGGATCACCTAGCTGCAAGTAATCAAAATATAAGAAAAACCTTCCTATTACCATCAAGATCAGTAACTCCAAATAAATTGCTTCAAGGAAAATCCAAAGCCAATACTTTCAAAAGTTAAAAGCCAGCAGCAACTTACTTTGTTAACAAGGCCAGAGAGCAACCTACGCTCCTGCTCTGATTTATTATTCAACAGAGCGTACATAATCTGAAATTGCAGTGACCAATAAGTTTGTTTCAATAAAACCTTATAATACTGACTAAAACCATAGGGCATCGTTTGGTTATAAGGGATCAAAGAATTGGAATGGGAATAAACTCCTATTCCTAATAATTTGGGTTTTTGATAGACAAAAGCAATAAGTGATTGGGAAAAAGTATTGAGTATAATTAATGGCCTTTCATTACTATTATGCTGGAATAAAATCATGAGAAAGAAAAAAATGAAAAAGAAATGCTCGAGAATTAAGAAAGGGTCTTTTTAATGCCAAATAGAAAAGGCGGAGAAAAACTCTCATCTGATATTTGATTCCAAGTAACCAAACATGACCTAGATGTAACAACAACAACAACAACAACAATAATAATAGTAAGTTAATAACAACAACAATAAAAATAATAATACAAATAAGCCAATATTTAGTGGGAAAGCACAATACATTCACAAAATGAGCACAGCAATGATAAGGGTTCTATGTCTACGATGGATCTGTGCAGGGTCATACAAGGCATGACTAGATTCATAAGTTTGAAGTGAGACCACCAACAATAACTCGAGGGAACAGTGATTGAGATGGTTTGGCCATGTTTCTCCAAGTTAACAAGAGTACTTGGATGAAGGGCCGCAATTGAAGTCCATAGAAACCATTTTGTCTCTTGACACATAAACTAGTGATTGTGACTTCTATATAAGCACAGACTACATTGAAGAAGAAAGGGAAATGCCAACCTTAAGCGCTCTGTCTTTTAGAATGGGTAGTGCATCTCTTGATGCTTCCTCTAGTGCAAAAACAAACCGTTCATACCTAAAATTAGTAATGTATGTTTATATAAGAACAAAGTAATGATTCAAAAATAGTAAAAAAAAATGTCAAGTATAAATTGATATGTGGAATAACATAAGAAGCATGCAAAAAACCTATCCAATGAACCAACAACTGCATAAATCACTTTCAAACCTCATCATTTCATAATTTGAGGTAAAAACCCTATGCTTACCACATTTATATCCCCAGGATAAAGATAATGCTAATGCTGAAACTCAGACACTAGTGAATAAGTACAGGTATTACTTGTTTTGATAGAAAAGGTTAAAAATATGGCAAGATACAAAAGGGCTTCCGGAAATTAGAATACTTTTATTTTCCAAATTTTACACATAATTAAGCACTTTGAAACAAAGGTGGATTGATAACACCATTTGACGCTTATTAGCTTTAAGTTATTTGATAAAGCTTATCTACATGTCACTTAAAAGCAAGGTTGTCAATTTCATTTTGGTTGATGTACCGGAGTATCTCAAGGCAAGCGCACATGGATTTGTTCATGCATAACAAGTTCTCAATATAATACAATAAAGCTAAAATAATATAACATAACTTCACAAAGACAAATTCCAAATCTTAAAACTTTGAAAAATTAAGAACAAGGGAAGAAATTTGTTGATTAGTTGTTCTCAAATTTGATTAAAAGAAAATGAAAGAATTTGTTGTTACTCGCGAGATAGGAGAATTAGACACTTCAGTTTTGAGTCTATATTATCTTTTCAGTTTTGCAAGGATAAGGTTGGGCTTTATTATTTTTCCTCTTTTACAAAATCGCATTTTTACTTTTTGTTGTTTTACTATCTCCGCGGAATGGTATCTCAACTAAAATGGGCGTTTTGGCCCTATCTTGACTGGAACAGACAAAAAAATGTCAAGATTTTGTCCAAGAAGAAATTGATGTCCTTTCATTTCATTTTTTAGCTGAAATTAGATTTTTCCAGCCATTTTGGCAGAAACAGAACGGAATTGACAACTTGGTTTAAAGGTCGCAATTAAGATAAAATTCACTTTAAATAGTAAGTTCAAAATTTTAACTAAAAATTTGCACCGAATACAACAACTTAATAAGCTTCTAAATAATTTTATATTTTTACAACTTCCTCACTTAAATTATTCAACAGTTAAAAGTCAGGTCTGAAATTTTCAGCACTTAATTTTCAGTTTTACCAAACACCACCTAAGTCTTTTCTTATTCAATCTAATAGCAATAGATTTTGTTTACTCTAATATAGCGCCCCACAGTTTGACCCTAGGATAGCATGTAGTGCAATGGGTGTCCACAACACTCATAATGCAATGAGTAATCTGTTTAGCTGTAATATCAGTGTATATCCAATGCATGGAAGTGATAACATCAATCATGAAACCACATGTCCATGTAGCATAAAAAACAATGGTGTTTACTTTGAAGTGCATTAGAGTACAGCAATCAATTAGAAAGAGTACATATCCAAAAAAATTCTTTTACAAAATAGGCACGTTTCTATCCGAGCTTGTGCAACGGTTTATAAGTGTTAGATGCGACTTTAATGCTATGTTTTGGAAGAGGGAGGAAGTAAAATAAGTGAGGAAGTAAAATTAGAGTGTAAATGGCACTATTCATTTTCCTCCCAAAATGGAGAGAAAAATGAGGCTAAAGTGAGTGTATAGTAAATTTATCTTACACCCTCCTTCATATTTTCACTCAAACCAAACAAAGTATTTTGATAATCCCAAGAAATTTTCACCCCTTATTTTACATCCACCCATATTTTACACCCATCCAAACAAAGCATAAAATTTTAGTTGATACAAGGCAGGTGCAAAGATATACACTCATGGATGCATAGATATTATGCACTTTGTTCTAAAAGTAAAAGAGTATACATACTTTATTAAATTGCCAAGTAATGCAAACTAGCTGCCAAGTTTAGGCCATGAACAGATAAAGTGTAAAAGCCATTAACGATTAATTAATGGAAGAAACAAAGTGGCCTACCTCTGCTTCAAGCAATCCTCCCAATACCAAAAAAGTAGAAGAGAATAGCCATCTTTTGTCTCAGGAAGACTATTAACTGGCCGCTGCAAAAGGGTCTTCAGCTTGCGATCAGGCAGCAAACTGGTTATAGAGTACACACAAAGCAAATTAGTACACTACTGAAGCACACCTGTAAAGATAAAGTAAATTAACTAACAACCAGGCAACCACTAAATCAATATTATGATTCAATATGCAACAGTGAAGCCAAAAAACCAACAAAGAAGAACATCTCTCTTATTATAGTTTGCAGCTAAGTCAGAAAATGAATCAGGATACCAGACTAGAAAGCAAATACTCCTCATACTCAAAGAGCAACCACAAGGTCATGAGTGAAATACAAACAATGCAAACAATAGAAAGTGCTAAAAGTATCAAACATAATTAACAGTGGGTACTAATAGGCAAGGACCACTAACCAAACTCACACTAATATTCACGAGGCTGCTATGTAATAATAACCAGTTAAGATAAAACATACAGCAGATAGAATCAAAGAAATATATGGAAAGCACATTCTAATAAATTAAAACCTTGAAGTAAAAAGTTCTTCTAGCACATCAAATCCTCTGAGAGCATGGCGTTTCCCCACTTTAGATGTTACCATTCCTGCAATAAATATTCATTTCAATCAAGAAATAGATAAAACTATAACATATGTATCTCACAGCAAAAAATGAAGAAATATTTAGAAATTCTGCGCGAAATCCGTAATTCAACAGAATCCTTAATTTGTCACTTAAATTGCCAAGACTCATCAATGAAAACATTCAAGCATAAAACAATTGTCAATATTTGATCCTTAAATCCATAAACTATGTCTTCTACTCAACTATAGTGTATAAAACAATCTAATCAAACAATTTCAAACTAAGATGCACCAAAACCATTAAACTCATTACCTAAAAGTGCATCAAGTGACCTCAAATTGGCAATGGGATTATCCACAACAACCAAAGAAAAGGCATGCACTTTATCAACGGCAGTACCAGACCTCTGACTAAGTGCGGCCATCTTAATTTCCCCACTCTTCCCTCTGCTTTGCTCATAATCTTGTGTATACTGCCACATCAACCTTTCCCCTAACTCTTTCTTTTTTTCCACCAAAACTTTCCATGCCTCCACACCCATTTTCAACTCCAACTTGCTTTTCCCTTCACCCAAAACTTCCTTCTCCAACTCCATAGCATCCTCATACCACACACCCAATGCACCAGCCTTCACTAAAGGTAGCTTTGGAAGGTTCTTGAATTTCTCAAATGCTCTATTACTTCTCTTGTTATTATCATCAAGTGATAAAACCGGAGGTTTTGGTTCTGGTTTTTGGTAAACATTCGATTTTTTCTCAACCTTGTCTTTGTTTTTGAAATTTGTGGCCTTCTTTGAGCTGTTATCGAATTGGTTATTACTATCTTGAGTGTTTTTATCTGACTGAGAGTTTGGTTTTGTGGGTTTTGATTTCTTTAGAGGACCTGATTTTCGAAAATCAGCATCGTTGAAACCAGAGGAAGGGAGAGAAGCAGAAGAAGAGAGACCAAGAGAAGAAGCGAAAGAGGCCACCTCTGTTTTCAAGAGCTCCATGTCTTTGGTGTTGTCATTTGAGGGCTTTGATTTCACCATCGTTGATACTGCATATGAGTAGAGAGGAAGAGAATAACTATATTAAGCTTTTGTCATTTGGGATTTTGTAGGGTTTTAGCTTTTGGGTTCAAGAAAAACGTAGCCTCAATTCGGAAGCAACGACGTGTCATTGTAGCAAATAAGATGTGCCGTTTGTATTGAACCACTGTCGTTTTCTTATCTGCAACTAGGGGCAGAAGAAGAATTTTATATCATTTTTCAATTCGAAAAAAGTACTTCAAAAAAAGTACATAATTTTAGTGTATTTCAGGTTTCTTTTTTTTTTTCTCAAGCTCCAATTCAAATTTGTGTAATATATTTTTTCCAATTACCTTTTTTCAATCTTTCAAATAAGTAATAGCAGGGTAATAACCTTATTATTTAATGCTAATTCTTCGAATTTGTAAATTTAAATAGAGATTAGCATTTTGTGTTCTTGGTCTTTTTTTTGTTATATAAATAATTGCAATTGTTCGTCAGAAGCACATGTCTTACTAAATTTTGTTGAGTATTGAGAGAGAGATTTAATCATTATCAAGTTCGGTTCAAGGCGTAATCACAGTTAAAACTCTTCACCCCTCCTTACAAATATGTTTCATGAAGATTAAATCCGATAGCTCTTCTTATATATCCAGTCTGTGTTGCCAATTGAGCCACATCTTGTAAGTAAAAATAAAATATTTTAATATCAAACAAACAACATCTACAATTTGTTAATGTAAACACTAATTTTATATAAAACTACTGTACCAATCATTAAATTTTAAAATGAAGCAAATTAAATGTATAACAATAGCTATTACTTATTTTCAATATAATTTTTATCTTTTTCTTGAAATGGAACAGTGAATAAGGTAAAAATGAAAAATAACTAAAATATTTAAAGTACAGTGAAAAACTGAAAACTAACTATCAAACTTCCAACAAATCACTTTACATAATTTAAGGCTTGTATATTTTTTTTATCTTATTTCACGTTTATTTATCTTTTTAGTTATTTTTAAAAAATTATATTAGCAAACTGTTATTTGATTAATAATTAATAAACTTTAAAAATATCAGTGAATCAAATTCAATGAATTCATACGTCAATTCCTTCGAAAGTTCTATTACACTCTTAATTAGTTGTATTATTTATGAATTACTTTTTGGAAGTGGCCCATGTTAGACTATGATATATGAATTATTTTATTTGAATTATTAAATTTTTATTCCTTTATTGAAAAGTTTTAATTATTGTACTTTTTCTTTAAAAAAATCCTATTATCAAATTTGACTCGTTGGTTGTCTTTCTGTGACTTAAAAAGAAAAAAAGAGGCTACTTGAACTTTTAAGTACTCAAAGGAACTTTTGTACAGTAATTTTTAAATTCCAATGGCATCCTCCTTTTAGCAAAAATATATAAAGAATATTTTATTTTGTAATAATAAAAAAAAGATCTTTAAAGATAATGGTTGACATCTTTTTTTCTTTTTCAAATTCAGTCATGAGATTTGATTTAATTATAAATTCATCATTCATGTTTTTTTTTAAGAAAAAAATATAAATTGTTCCCTTACTTATAATCAAATTAACAAAAAAAGATCTTTATTTTGAAAAACTAAATATAAAATCCCTAAATTATAATTTTATTAACACTTTAATCATTCTATACTAAAATATACTGTTTAGACTGTCGTATGATCAATCGAAAAAAAATAAAATTTATTTTGTGCAAAAATAAAATTCAAGGTGGAAAATATAAATTGATATTTAAACTATAGTTAAATTAATATATTAGAGATCTTATAAGTTAGAGATATTTTAGTTTATATATTTTCAAGATGGTTGATGTATATTATTTAAAGTAGTTAGAATAATGGATGATAAGACCACATGTCACTTTTTTTTTTTTTTTTTTTTTTTTTAGGGAGATGACATGCTATAATGCTATATTTTAGCAATGTTGTAATTTTAGTAGGCTTTCAACTTAAATTCATCAACCAATACACTCTAAGACCCATCAAGAGTAAAAGATAAGAAATAATTATTAGATGGGGGATAGAATTTTGAATTAGGGTGTAAATAATTTCAAACTACTTTTCAGTTATTTGAGTTCGACTCAAAAATAGTTATAGAAAGTTCGATGAGTCGAGTTCAAATCGATTCATTTCTAACTATAAATAAATTTGTAGTCCCACTGACCTAAAATATAAGTTTTTTTTATAATTATTTTGTCTCATAATACAAATTATTTTAAGTATTTTAAGGAGTAATAAATAATATTTTTTTTATATTATCTTCTTTACTTTAGATATAATAATTATCTTCACAGGTTACTATTGGTGTTGAGATAAAGAATAATTTGGTAAAATTACTTTAATTTTTTATAATTTAAGAGAATTAATTATCTTTTTAATTTTTTTGCAAAAACCTTAAACTATTTATATTTCAGACCATATGAAGTAGTTATGAAAAGAGTACAATAGAAATAAATTATTCATATAGTTGACACAAAATAATTTGAGATATACTTATTTACTATTCACTTGGTACTGAAAAGAAAACACACTTTCTTTTTTCACATAAATTAAAAAATAAAAATTAGTATGGTTAGTAGATAATTTTTACCATAATTTTCTTATTGTACCCATTTATATAACACGTGACTAATTATTATTTTAAAATAATAAAAATTATATTGATAATATAAAATTGAAAATATAAGTTCCAATTAATAAGAGTGACTAATATTGATATTTTTTAAAATTCAATAGAAAAAATTAATAAAAAATAAAATTACTTATGAAAGGACATGTGAATTCAAAGTAAGACTAATTTTGAAAAAATTAATGAATTAATGAAAATTATTAAAATAAGATCAAATTTAATAAATAATTTAATAAATAATTTAAAAATTAACTATAATATAAAAACAAAATAAATGGACTAAATTTTGAGATTTAATAATCTTTTTTGGAAGGAGGGAGAATGTAGTTACTTCGCATCCAACCTTATTATTTGACACGTTTCAAGCTCTGATTGTTTAGACATTTTTACACACATGTTTGGCAAATAAATCCTCCTGAATCCTTCCAATGGTACAGAAACACCAAAATATACAAGAGACAATTCAGCCGCGTCGCAACTCCCTGCAAAAGTAAACATTTAGCTGCACTTATCACCTAGAAAATGAAGAACCTACTGAAGGACTTTGAGGTGGAAAACAAAAATCCGTCGGAAGAAGCGTTGCGGAGATGGAGAAAGGCAGTGGGGGCCATCGTCAAAAATCCTCGCCGCAGGTTTCGTATGGTCGCTGATCTCGCCAAACGATCTGAGGCTGAGAAGAAAAAAAGAAGCATCCAGGTTTTTTTTTTTTTCTCTTTTTCGTATTTTTCTATAATTTTCTTTTTCGACTTATTTTTTTTTTTTTCTAATAACGCAACGAATTTTACTTTCATTTTGGTTTTTCTTTGCTCCGGAAACAAACAATATCGGAAAAAAAAGAGAGTCCTGGTCGTATGGCATTATAGTTAGCTTAACATCATGCGCACGTTAGCACATATTTTTTGTTTTGTGTCTCCTGTACGGTACTGTACGCCGTCGTCTCCACCGGGTTAACAGCTTTTTTCTTTGATTCCGGTCTTGTCACGTCAAATACGTGATTGGTTACGTCATAATTTTTACACTTACGTTAATGCAATTCAATATTAATAATAATTATTAAAAAATAAATATTTAATTACGTTACATATCTTTGATTATATTTACATAAGCCGATAATCGTATTTCATGGCACTCGTAAACACTAACATTCGTAAGCACAAATATAATATTAATTTATAAATCTATTGGTTCTTAATCCATATATTATACATGATATTATTTATGGACCGACTCATAATGGTATCTCAAATCGTTATTTCCTCTGTGGGCATAGGTTCATGTTTTTCTTTTTTTTTTTTTTTTTTTTTTTTTTTTTGGCTGTAGATAAATTAAAGGGAGGATAATCGCCCACCACTACATCATAACTTTTGACTTTTAGCGCCAAATAATGGCAAGCTAGGAAGTTTCCACGAAATTTCCTATTGTCTGTGTACAAGGGGAATAAATTGGAAACTGTTGTGGTGTTTTGCTGAACATAGAACAGTAATGAATGAATTACTTGGGCATTGGGTTTTTGACATAAATGGAATCATTTTCTATTCTTATTCTTATTCTTATATATCACCCCGCTTCTTATTTCTTTATTTGCCCATCTTTTGCATTTGTGTGCATCGCATCTGCTGTGTTAGTGTCTTTTATTGAAATATTCAACAAGACTATTATATGTATTTGGAGACGCGTTGTGCTACGTGGAATTGCATTTGAATTTTCTATTCTTAGTATATGATTGGAATTTGGAAATAAATGTTATTTTTTGTTAAATTACCAAATTAGCACTGGAGAAGAGATTTAAATAATTAATGTCTGAATCATACTTGCCCTTGTTTCTAGGTTAACTTTCCGTTAGTATTTTTTTTTTTTTGTTCGGTTACTTGTTTTATGTTAGTTATACATTGTAGTTTGTAGTTTTAGAGTAATAAAGACCATGATATTAATTTACTGAATAAAAGGATACTGAAAATGATTGTTGGGGAGAAGAGAGATTTAAAGAGTGGAAGGCAATGTGGCAACGTTGCAATGAGAAATTGTTGATTAATTTATGTGACACATGACAAAAGTGTGGTTAGACAGTTTAAGTTATGGTATGGCTATCACATGCCACCCTCATGTGGAGTTTAAAGTTCATTTAATGAACAAAAGATATTTAAATCCGCTTAAAGTTGAAAATCAGGATCAGCTATAGTCATTCTTTATCAACTTCATTTTAATAGCGACACATAACCTATTGGGATGCACTCAAAACCAACTTACTGGAAAATTAAGATAATTTCCTTTTAATATGGTGTCAAGAATTGATGGAATAATTAGTGATTTTTGAGTCATTTGATTGGCTTGCATCAAAATATGATGCAATTGGGCTATGGTGACACTCATGAATTCTAGTATGATTCTCTTTTCTTATTTGGCTATGGTGACACTCATGAATTTTGTGGGTGATCTATTAGATATTTTAAGTTGCTAAATTTGTAAACAATTAAAGCTTTTTAGATCAGTCATCAATTTGCATTAGGATGTGCTTATGAACGTGTGAAGCAAACTATACATTGCCTACGCGGCATTTGTTGGGCGTTCCTTCTCTTTCAAGTAGTCTGTTTTTATTTATTTATTTATTTGAATTTGTAACCAAGAACAATCGAGGAACTAACCTGAGATAAAGACTCCATGGAAAGGACGAATAAAAGACTAAAGCAAACTCGTTAAGTGATCAATATTAAATTCTAGTATGATTTGTTTTATAATTTCCATTTATTAACTCAGCTTTAGCCATTTTGTTTGTCCATTAACAATAAATTTCATTAAATCATGACCTTTCCGGTTGATGAAGGGGCTAATTTTTGAGATTCAAATTGATATTTTTTTTATATAATTTGTTACTTGTTATATATTGAGTTTTAGAGTTTTATTCTTATTAGTAATTCTCTATTTTTTTTTTCCTTTTTCGTTACTGAATCTAGGAGAGTATTTGTAACTACTATCACTTTGATTTTAGTCAAATTTATATCTTTCTTCCAATAAACAACTAGCCTCTTAATGCTTAAATATTTTTTATTTTTTTGATATTTTTTCTTTTATATTCTAAATTTACTTGACTTCAAAAAAAGAACTAGTTAGAGAGAGAAAACACTGAAAAAGAAAAAGTACTATATTGATATAGTTAAGAGGGCGGGCCTGATGATGATTATTATTGGTTTTTATCTTTTTTTTTTTTTTTTTTCACTATTCAGTGTTTGTGTTGATTAAATTATGAGAATTTGCTTGACAAATATTAGTGATATAGTCGGTGCACAATAGGTCACCCTCATGTTCGGGTGCCAGGCGACTAAATGGGTATAATTGGAAAGTGAAGTTATGCTTTTGGGAAAAGAGAAAAAAAATGCCGTGGCATGATACACACATATATATTCTTTTAACAAAGACAAAAAGATTAAAAAAAATCATGTGCACACATTAAAAAAAAAAATCCCTCTGTTCCAGACAGGAAACTTCTGTATTTAACTTAACTTATGATAAACGTTTAATATCTATGCTGATATTGCATATTGTTTGGTTATGAATTTTAGAAAATGAATGAACTTTAGAATGGTTTGAGTTGATATCCTTGGAAAATCAATTAGTGAAAGTAATGCATTTTTTATGCTGCGGACACTACGAGCCTTACAATATAAATTTTATATGGTAGGAATAATTTTTATATTCTGAGAAATTTGAGTTCTGCATATAATCAACATTCAACAATAAATTTTTTTGAAAAAAGGGACAAATTATCGATACTCTATTCTTCCACAAATAAGTATCACATTTGCATTTTTCTCGTCCCTTAAGAAAGCCATTTAATTTATCTAATTTATAATAAATTATTAAGCACATTTACTATGTTACCTTTATTCACAATAAAAAGAGAGAATTTTCTTAATTACAGCAATTAACATTCGTCATTTACAAAGGATAAAAATGGGAAAAGAAAATTTATCATTGCTAAAATCTACAAATGTGACACTTATTTGTGGACATGGCTTTTGCCGAATGTGACACTTATTTAATTTAATTTCTTTTCCCCTTTAAATTTTGAGATTCACTTCAGTTGGAAATTTTCTGAAATTGAACTGTTGGTTCCCTCTGAATTTTCCTTTAAAATCCAAATGGATCCTCTGAATTGTGATCTTTTGCGCATTCACTGTCATCTTCAGTAGGTAATTGGTGGATTAGCATGATATTGAGCTTCACTTTTGTTTTCAAGATATACCAAGAGAAAAAGATGCATATCAGAACAACTTGTATGGAGCATCATGCATCATCAGCATTCTTGTGAGAATATATATATATATATATATATTTTTTTTTTTTTGGTGGGGGGCCTTGAATATCAATGGTGTTGCTTTCTAGAATTACCCTAGTTTTTTCATGATACTTTGTGCAACTTAAAAGGTAGCTAATCATGAGTTAGGAATTGTCTTGTTTGTCATTTACTGTGTTACATAATTTGTCACTCGTGTAGAATGGAAACATTTAAATCTGAGATGACAATGGTCGGAAGCAATATATCTTTTCTGTGTGGAAAGTGAAATGTGCATTACCAAGCAAACTTGTAGCTATCATGTCAAACATTCTATGTTGCACTAACATCACTAATCCTTGGATTGTATTAAATTTCAGTATGATAGTTGATGATGGCACTATGAAGTTCCTAGTGTTACAGCAGCAAGTGAATTTTATGATTAAATCTAATCTCTTTCCTTTTTGGCCTTCCCCTCCTTTCCCCCTCTTTACAAAACCAGGAAACAATAAGAGTTGCTTTATATGTTAACAAAGCAGCTCTGCAGTTCATTGATGGTATGATCCTTAACATTGAGTTTTCAACTAGAAATATGTCTTTAGTTGTTGATTCTTATGCTTTATTTTCTTGCTTTGTTTTATATCATGCAGCTGCCGCTGTAGCTCATGCAGCAGCTGGTTTTCAAGTTGAGCTCAAGCTTTCAGATGAGGTTAGAAAAGCAGGTTTTGGAATTGAACCAGATATACTTGCGTCCATTGCCCGTGACCATGATTTTAAAGCTTTGAAAAGCTATGGAGGAGTGGAGGGAATTGCACAGAGAGTCTCTGTCTCACTGGAAGATGGCATCGATGGAAGCAGTATACCTACCAGGCAACAGATTTATGGGTGCAACCGTTTTACCGAGAAACCTCCTAGAAGTTTTTGGATGTTTGTTTGGGAAGCACTACATGATTTAACATTAATTATCCTTATGATTTGTGCTGTGGTTTCTATAGGTATTGGAATTGCTACTGAGGGATGGCCAAAGGGCATGTATGATGGCTTGGGAATCATACTCAGTATATTATTGGTAGTCACTGTTACTGCTGTTAGTGACTATAAGCAGTCCTTGCAGTTCAGAGACCTGGATAGGGAAAAGAAAAAGATTTCTATCCAGGTAATAAGGGACGGAAAAACAAAGGAAGTCTCCACTTATGACTTGGTTATTGGAGATGTTGTTCGATTATCTACTGGAGATATAGTTCCAGCTGATGGGATTTACATATCGGGATATAGCTTAGTGATTGACGAGTCAAGCTTGTCAGGGGAGAGTGAACCTGTGAATATATATGATAACAAACCTTTTCTTCTTTCAGGAACCAGAGTGCAAGATGGGTCAGGAAAGATGCTAGTGACGGCAGTTGGTATGAAGACTGAATGGGGAAAGTTGATGGAAACTCTGAATTGCGGTGGTGAAGATGAGAACCCATTACAGGTGAAGCTGAACGGCGTTGCTACAATTATTGGAAAGATTGGTTTGGCTTTTGCCGTGCTTACATTTTTGGCGCTGACAGCAAGGTTTTTGGTGGATAAATTGCTTCATGGAGAATTTACACATTGGACCTCAACAGATGCATTCACAATTCTGAACTACTTTGCTATTGCAGTAACCATAATTGTTGTTGCTGTTCCCGAAGGATTGCCATTGGCAGTGACTTTGAGTCTTGCTTTTGCAATGAAGAAACTAATGCAGGACAAGGCACTGGTAAGGCATCTATCTGCCTGTGAGACAATGGGTTCTGTTGGTTGTATTTGTACGGATAAAACAGGGACCTTAACCACTAACCAAATGGTAGTTGACAAAATATGGATATGTGGAAAAGCTAAAGATATTAACAACAGTAACCATGAAGACATTTTGGGATTGGAAGTATCTGAAAGTGTCTTGAGGTTCCTTTTGGAGGTTATATTTCAAAATACGGTTTGTGAAATAAGCAAGGATGATGATGGAAAGAATAAAATTTTGGGGACACCAACAGAAAAAGCACTGTTAGAATTTGGCTTGCTTCTGGGTGGTGATTTTGATGCACAACGCAAAGAGTTTAAGATACTCAAGGTTGAGCCTTTCAGTTCAGTCAGAAAGAAGATGTCTGTGCTTGTTGCTCTTCCTGATGGGGGGTTGCGGGCTTCTTGCAAAGGTGCATCAGAAATAGTATTAAAAATGTGTGACAAGGTTGTTGATGACAGTGGAAAATCAGTTCATTTATCTCCAGAGCAAGTGAGAAATATCTCAAATGTCATAAATGACTTTGCTGCTGAAGCTCTGCGAACCCTCTGCTTAGCTTTCAAAGATCTAGATGACAGTTCTCGCGAAAGCAGCATCCCTGACTCTGGCTATACACTGGTAGCCATTGTTGGAATCAAGGATCCAGTGCGCCCTGGTGTCAAGGATGCAGTTCGAACTTGTTTGGAAGCTGGAGTCACTGTTCGGATGGTGACTGGTGATAATATAAATACAGCTAAAGCTATAGCCAAAGAATGTGGCATACTTACTGAAGATGGCTTGGCCATAGAAGCACAAGAGTTTCGTAGCAAGACTTCTGAGGAGATGAGGGACATCATACCGAGAATCCAGGTGTGTGAACAAATGTGCTGGAAGATTCAATCACTTAATCATGTGTGTAATTAGATGCATAAAAAATTTCTTTGTTCCTCGTCTACAGGTGATGGCTCGGTCTTTACCTTTGGACAAACACACCTTGGTAACTAATTTGAGGAATATGTTTGGAGAGATTGTGGCAGTAACTGGTGATGGGACCAATGATGCACCAGCGCTGCATGAGGCAGACATTGGACTTGCAATGGGCATAGCAGGAACAGAGGTTTTGCATCTCTGCTTAGCTCTAATTTCATACTGATGATCCTGATAATCGCTCATGTGTGATTCTCGTTGTTTTCACCTTCTACTTGTTGCAAGTCATGTTTTTTGGTGCTATATTGACTTGTCAATATCCATCCCAACAAGAAGCACCATTATTTTTTAAAAAAATTTACTTTGTATTATTTATTCTTCTCTTTGTTCTTTTCACATATTGAATTTTTTGACATCCTTCACATGATATATATTGCAATATTGTCGTTTGTCACTTGAATATAATTAATGTTTGCATCCAAGATTTTGAGCCAAGAAAAATCACATAGGTCCTTGTCTCAATTAACTGTAGTATGAAGAATGTTCTTTTATCCCTTTATTTGTATCACTTCTGTTCACTATCATTTCTGCTACATGTTAAAGAAACAAAAACACGAACAATTTTCTGCTGGCATGGTTTATGAATGTGAGGATGTAATCGAAGACTTTCGAACTCAATTGTTTGTGCTCTACTTCCTGTTGGGGGAGATTGTATTTTTAACTAATCATTCAACTTCTTGGAGCAATGATATTATTTTTTTCAATTAAAATAACGTTATCTCTCAAAGTTTGTTTTTGGAATATTATGTGTTTCCCCCATTTTATACTTATTTATGTTGTAATGATCTCATGTCTTCATGCAGATACTGTAGTAGTTCTTTTAAACCTTTTGTAAATCTTTATTTGAGGTTTGAGGTATATGCAACTTCACTGAGGCAGTAGTTCTTGTACTGCTGTTAGCTACATGGAAACCACATTGATAAAACCTGTTTTTTGCTTTCTTTAGCGTAACCTGAATTGCCTTTTATCCACGTGAATTTTGCTATGTATTCTCACATTGCTTACCTTTTCATGGATGCTATGTGCAGGTTGCAAGAGAGAATGCTGATGTCATCATAATGGATGATAAGTTTACAACTATTATAAATGTTTGTAAATGGGGACGTGCAGTCTATGTAAATATTCAAAAGTTTGTGCAGTTTCAGCTAACTGTTAATATTGTAGCTCTTGTAATCGATTTTGTTTCTGCATGCATCTCAGGTGTGCTGGTTTGGAACCTTTTGTCCATGTCGATCATTGCAACAATGCTAAATATTACAGTACTAATTGTCATCTATGTATTTCACATTCTTTCAGGGTCTGCTCCCTTAACTACTGTGCAGTTGCTTTGGGTCAACATGATAATGGACACTCTTGGTGCCTTGGCACTGGCTACAGAGCCTCCTGTTGATGAATTGATGAAACGGCCTCCTGTAGGCAGGGGTGAAAGCTTTATCACAAAGGCCATGTGGAGGAATATAATTGGCCAGAGTATTTATCAACTGATCATACTTGGAATTCTCAATTTTGATGGGAAGCGCCTATTAGGACTCACTGGTTCAGATGCTACTAAAGTTCTCAATACTTTGATATTCAACTCTTTTGTCTTTTGTCAGGTATGGTTTTGATTTTGCCTGTTACTTTTGTAGTGTTTATGTTATATGTGTGTGCGTGTGTGTGTGTGTGTGTGTGTAGAGAGAGAGAGAGAGTTTTCAGATATACAATGATGAACTGACCATATTAGGCTTTGTCAATCTAAAAGCAATCAGAAAAGAAATTAACTGTTAAAAGTTGTGTGACAAACAATCTCCTAATTTCCAATTTGTTGACTGGCGAAGTGTTTGTTTTTATTTTTGTTGCAGATCTTTAATGAAATTAATTGTCGTCAAATAGAGAAGATAAATGTATTCCGAGGCATGTTCAACAGCTTAATATTCATGGGGGTTATGGTTTCGACAGTAACCTTCCAAGTAATCATAGTTGTATTTTTGGGAGCTTTTGCAAGCACTGTGCCATTAAGCTGGCAACTATGGCTTCTCAGCATCTTAATCGGAGCAGTTAGCATGCCTGTTGCAGTTGTCCTTAAGTGCATCCCTGGAGCAGTTAGCATGCCTGTTGCAGTTGTCCTTAAGTGCATCCCTGTCAAAAGGGTTACTTCAAAGCACCATGATGGCTACGATGCTCTTCCAACTGGTTCAGACCTGGCTTGAAAAAGCACTAAACGGTAAGATAACTCTAACCTACAGTTTTATGGGTTCAGGTCATTAAAATAGCCTAATTGCAATGCAAGAGGAGAGCTATTTACATTTGACACCTTATGCACTATGACACAATTTTGTGCTTTATGGATAGGGAAAAACATTCTGATGATGCAATCAATCCGAAAGATCTTATATTTCCAGGCGTATACTTGTGCGATTTGTGCATTTATCAATGAGCTTTTCAGCCTTACAAAATTCCAGGTGCTTTTTGGTTGATTGATAATTTTTTCACTAGAAATCTCATCTCCAAAAATTATTTTTACATTTTTGTACTATAACTCCAAAAAGGAAAAAAAAAAAAAAAAGGTGAAAATGAAAATGAGAATATTAAGATGTGGTTGGAAAAGTTATCCAATAAGGCTTCTTTTTTTCTATAAGGTTTTGTTGATTGGACAATTTTAGAAATTGTTGAAAATGTCTTTTAGTTCAGAAAAGCATTGGAAATATGGTATGCCAGGTGCTTTTCAGTATATATTGTGAAACAGATAGGAGTCTGGAAGCCGCAAGTTTTGCTCCATAAAAAGAAACTTCTAATTTTACAAATATTTATATGGATAACAAATCATGATACAAGGTAACATATCCAGCGGAATAAACCCTGAGACGTTTAGGTTCTCAACCACTAAATCAATTATTATCCAAGGCTTCAAATACCTTAACAGTTTTTGAAAAAAAAAAAAAAAGTGGCATCTGATATTTCGATCTGATTCAGTCCAATTCGTTCCGGTTTCTGATTTCGAAAGCTTTTCCGAAACCGATGTTTAAAACCCTGTTATCTCAAAGTCCTGCCCACATGCTCAAATTTTAGGTTAGGTTTTTAAGTTTAATTTCCTTTTTCACAGTTACGAGAGTTTTTGACTGATTATTGTTTTCATACATGCACATACACCAGAAGATCAGAAATCTTGTAAAGCATAAAACACCATATAGAAAAGAAAAAATCTTGTCGTGCCTCTTTGAACTCTAACATTTACTTTGTCATTTTTAATACATGCACATACACCAGAAGATCAGAAATCTTGTAAAGCATAAAACACCATATAGAAAAGAAAAAATCTTGTCGTGCCTCTTTGAACTCTAACATTTACTTTGTCATTTTTAATTTTACTTTTTGTAATAAGCTCTCGCCTCACCATGTTTAAGATTTTTTTATTTTTATATGCAAAATATTGATCGTGGTAAGTATAATTTTTAAAACGATAATTTTCTCATGTTTTGACTATTCAACCAGTGTTTAATCGATGATAACTTATCAGTAGATTTAAATAAAGTGTATTAGTTGCAATTTTTATAAATTAAAGTATTTAATAGGTTAAAATAAAAAAAAATGTCATAAGATTTTTGGTAAATGGGTGAGCCGCAAAAATGCATTTCAACATAATATAAGCAAATGATTAATAAACATGATTCCAAGGAGCATATTCTCTTTTATGAATCTTCTACTCCTAACAACTGGATAATCTAGTTTACCCTGGAAGATGAATCGAGTCCAAGCAAATCAGAATATATTACAGTATATATTTTCTATATATAAAATATACAACGCCATCATGTAATCGCTCTCTCCCTTTCCCTTTGTATCATAAAATAAGACATGTCTGGTAAAGAAATGGTAGATTCAAAGATCATTTATCTAAACCTTCTCTTTCCTTCTCCATATACTTTTACTAAACCTTCTCTTTCCTTCTCCATATACTTTTACTAAACCTTCTCTTTGCTTCTCCATAAACAACTACCCCAAGAACAGTCACCGTGTAACCTACGACGCCCACAAATGTCACCGGATTCCTGAAGATTAAAATTGAGATAACAACAGCCACTGCACATTTTGCATTGCCCAACACCTGATCACAACATTACATAAGAAAAAGAAAGTTAAGGTTAAGAAGATCATTGTAGACAAAGAAGTGGAGAAAACTCTGAAACAAACACAAGAGAACTGGTTATTAAACACACACGACGAAATCAGGTTCTTTAACTGAACCTTCAAAAACAGTGAAGAGGGTAAATAATGCGAACCTGGAGTGTTAGAGCACTTGTATGCTTAGTGACTAAGAAGTTTGACAAGTTAGCTGAGTAAGCCATTGTAGAATTAAGAAGCAACAATAACCACATGAACTTATGTTGCCTTCCCAGGTTCATGTTGGCTTCTAGTACATTGGGCTCCATTATAAGTGCTGCAGGCAACAATACTAAAATTGCAATTGGCGACATATACAATAGCAAATTCATGGAGTTCAATTGTTCTCTGCAATGCATAAGAATTGAACACATGAGCAACACTTTGTAACATTCTGCAGTTCAAAGAAAAAATGTCTGCCAATGGAAATTAATCAGAAATATTCCATGAATGTAACATTTCAACCAACCTTCAAACTGTGAGTGCCTGTATATATTTTTTTTCAGACAACAAGTACTGAATAAATTCTCGTAAACCAAGAAAAACAGGAATGCACTCGCTACAAATATAAGTTGCAGGATGAATGCACTTACCCATCAGAAGAAAGCAGGAGGCCCTGAAGAACAGACTTGAAAGCTCTTGCAGCTGTAGCACTTATGCATATAGTAAATCCATACAGATGAAAACCTGGCTGACCCTGTCACCAACAAAAAAATTTTACTGTTTCATTCTCTGCTTGCTTTAGGATGTAGCTTATATGCTTTTCAACATTAGTAAATTTTGAATGTGGAAACAAATTTGCAAGACGAAAACAGGATATAACTTAAAACACTCGCTGAAAGTTACATTAAAATCAGTAATTCCTGAAAAGGAAAAAAAAAGTTACTAGCTAAGAAACAGTATTAAAATAATAAAGAGCCACTAATTCAGCTAGTATCAAGAATTACATGATGTGAGCAATATAGAGCCGGGAAAAAAATTCAAATCATACTCTGAAGTAAGAAAAATACCCATATTTTTAATTGTATGCCTGTCAACGAGTGCATGTATAATTTGATAATAGATTTAGGTTCAGATTTCTTTCCGAATACTAAAAAAAATACCCACAATTTTAATCTATATAAAATATATAAAACAAATAAAATAAAATAAAACAAAATCGAGGAGAAGGAAACACACCCCGGTTGCAATGATAACACCAGCAACGACAGGCACGAGAGCAGCATATGTAACCCAAGATTCCCTCTTGAAGGTCAACAAGTAAGCAAAAACCGCAGTAAAAAAAGGTGCAGTAGCACCGATAGCTTGATTAAACGAGACAGGCAAATACCTAAGCGAAATGTTACAACCAACAACAGATCCACAAAAAACAACACTCAAAGTTGCAACCTTTAGGAGCTGAGGACTGGATTTGACAGCCTGAAGAGGCACAATCTTGAAGAAAACAATGGAAAGGTAACTAAGAATCGCACAAGCAGACATGTGGCACATGGTAAGGAAAATTGGGAACTTGAAACCATAGTTAGAGAGCAAGTACTTATTTAGAAGCAAAACTCCAATATTTGAGGAGTACCAAAGGACTACAAGAGAAGTAATCAAAAGGGTTCTTTTCTTTGAGGAAGATGATGATGAATACGATGATAACACTGCTCTTGGATTTGTTGAGGGTGATCTTATCTGAGCTTCATCAATGGAGAAAAATTTTCTTTGTTGCTGGTAGTGGAAACAGGCGATGATTCGGTCTTTACCTTTGGATAAACACACCTTGTTGACTAATTTTGGGAATTTCTTTGGCGAGGCTGTAGCAATAACTAGTGAAGGGACCAATGATCCAACAGCTCCTGCTCTGCATGAGGCAGACATTAGACTTGCTATGGGCATAGCAAGTACAGAGGTTTGTATGTCTCCTTAATTCTAAATTCATACTGATGATCCTAATAATCTTTTCATGTAATCCTCTTCTTTTTCTTCGTCTAGTTGAACACTTGGTGCTATATTGACTTGTCTATATTCATTACCAGCAATAAGCCAAGAACTTTCTGTTTTATTATTCTCTTAGTTCTTTTCACGTATTGAATATTTTTTAATGATATATTCTATACTATTGTCTTTTATCATTTGAATGTACTTAATGTTTAATTTCAAGATTTTGAAACCAAGAAAAGTCAAATTTGTTTCTAGTCTCATTTCTGTAATTTAACTGTAGCAGGAAGGATATTCCTATGGAGTATGAAGGATATTCCTTTCTAGAATCAAGGATAATCCTTCGTCCCTTCCTCTATAAAACTTCAGTTCACTATCATCATTTTTGCAACATGTTAATGAAGAAAAACATGAACAGTTTTCTGCTGGCACAGTTTTATGAATCTGAGGAGGATGTAATCAAAGACTTCTATAACCTCCGCTGTTTGAACATTGTTTTTAAACCATACTTATAGCTTGTTATTGCACTCTATTTCTAGTTAGGGGAAATCTTATTAACTAATTACCCAACTTCTTCTAGTAATTATATATTAGCAATTTTGGTGTTAATCTTTTGAGGATTTCTGTCAAGACTTCTTCTCGCTCAATATGGCTTGGCATCATTCTGGCCTCTCTTTTTAATTTTCTTGATTGTATTATTTATTCTTGAAAAGGGTTTACAAAATTTTGATTTATCTTAGAAGACTATGCGTGGTGGATTCTATCTTTTGTTCTATCACTGCTTTGTTGTTTCGAGACCTTTTCAATTGATTTGGTTTGTTAAGGGTGTGCATCGGGTTCGGTTCCGAACCAATAAAATCGGAAAACCAAACTGTATTTTTAAAATTTGAATCGAAATTGAACTACATACAAGGTTGAAGCAAACCAATTTCAATTCGATTTGTTTGATTTTATTTTTAGACAACATTCCAATTAATCACAGTCGAGTTCTTGGGAACTTTTCTTTCAATCATATCAAGAAAAGTTAACAAACTTAGCTCAATATTCTTAGGTGTTATTGTTTATTACTTTTTGCTTTGATTTCCTTTCCCCAGTTAACATAGTTTTTGGCTCATTATTATTTTCATGCATACTATATGCGTTAGATATTTAGAGATCATGTGAAGCATAAAACTCCATGTAGAGGAATGCAAGAGTGCACTTCGACATAACATATTTTTTCGAGTCATTAGTGCTCAAGAGAAGCAAATGCTAAAGAAATGATTAATAAACATGATTCCAGGGGATATTCTCTTTTATGAATCTTCTACTACTAACAAACTGGAATCTGGATAGTCTAGTCTACCCATAACTGAGCCAGGAAGGTGAATTAAGTACAGCGTACAAAAACATCCTTCCAAGCAAATCAGAATATAATTGAATATACTAGAGTATATGTTTTGTATATATAAAAAATACAACACAATAATGCAATTCCCTCTCTCTCTTTCTGCAAAAATAAGATGATATGTGGCCTGCATAATTTTAGTAACCTATGTGGTAAAAAAAATGGTAAGCTTCAAAAGCTCATTTATCTAAACCTTCTCTTTGCTTCTCCATAAGCAACTACCCCAAGAACAGTCATTGTGTAACCTGCAATACCCACAAATGTTACCGGATTCCTGAAGATGAAAATTGAGATAACAACAGCAACTGCACCTTTTGCGTTGCCTAACACCTGATCACAACATTCCATAGGAAAAAGAATGTTAAGGCTGGAGAAGATTGAAAAAAACTGACAGCCAATAAAGGAATAATCTTCTAATTTTATACTCACTGATATCCCAGATATGTAAACAACAGAAAGTTAATCTCCAAAATTATAACTATGATGTGTTTAACGCTGAGGTGAAACCATTTACATAGCATTTGCAAACTGTTTTGGAGTTTTTATTACTAGGGCGTGTCAATTGTTAAATCTATAATATCATGAAAACAATTTTAGATTGTTCTTAATGAAAATATTGAAGATGTTTCTCAACAACAGTTCAATAACAATGCCAAACAGACCTATAGTTATTGTTAATGGCAGCAGTCAATGGGATTGCAGTTGCACAAGGTATACATGTATAAGCAGTGGCATAATTCACATGAAACTTAGGAAAGACAACTGATACAAACCTGGCACCTTATTCCAGGACATTTGGTTAGTTCAAAATCACTTCAAAGTTGAGAAATCCTGAAATTAATTTAGTTGAAACTCTAGCTATATCTTTGAAACAAACATCCAACATTCATGAATTAACAATTTTGCCTGATTTCAGGTTTGAAGATGACATGTAGAGTTGATCAGGGTTGTGAATATAGCAGATGAACAATCATAATGATAATAATTCTGAGCATGGTTAATGCAGACATGACATTATTACAATTACAGAAATATTTTAATGATAATGTAGTTTGAGCACTTCCAATTTCTTCAATTGAGCAAAACTTCCTGCTTTTGTGCAAATAATTAGGGGAAAAAATAGTGGAGAGTAAATAATGCTAACCTGGAGTGTCAGAGCACTTGTATGCTTAGTGACTAAGAAGTTTGACAAGTTAGCTGAGTAAGCCATTGTGGAATTAAGAAGCAGCAATACCCACATGAACTTATGTTGCCTTCCAAGTGATAAGGTGGCTTCAAGTACATTAGGCTCCATTATAAGTGCCGCAGGCAACAATACCAAAACTGCAATTGGTGACATATACAACAGCAAATTCATCGAGTTCAACTTTTCTCTGCAATGCATAAGAATTGAACACATGAGGCAGCTATCACTGCAATCTCTATTTTGTTTGGATTTTTTAATGATAAGCAACACTCCGTTTAAGTTGAGAAGATACTGGGGAAGAATAGATTAAAACTTTAGTTTAAGAAGCAACTGACATTAAAGCATTCGCCAAATTCTTTCATTTTTATCCACCCCCCCGCCCCGACCCAAAAAGGTAATATTACTTACAGACAAGAAGGGTAATACAAAATATATGCATAGTTATATGGGTAACAAGAACATGGGGAGGATCACTGTTGCATACTTGGTGATTGTTACAGTGTGCAATTCACATTTTATAGAGACGTCTTCACAAATTTTTGTGAAAATAATTTACATAATATCCATAAAAAAACAGAACTTTAAGCATGCAGGAAAGATGTTTCATGGCACTGGTTTCTTACTCCCTACTTTTATCACAAAGAAAAAGAGAAGAACAAATTGTCACAGGACTGCGACCACCATGCATACATATTTACTTCTGAATTTGAATTTCAAATAAGTGAAAAAATAATTATAAAGTTTTATCATTCCTGGCTCTGATGTTCCTTAACACCGAAGGCACAAATAATTGTTACATATCAAAGTAGATCATTCCAGTAGTGAGATGCAAAGTCATGCAAACAGTGGAAGACATAAGAAGAACATTGCCCAGCATGACTATATGAAGACCCTTGACAAGCTTTATGGGACTGAGATCCCAGTGAACCAGCCCATTCCCCTCTCTTCCTTCAATTACCGGAGCACATAATTGTGCATGACTTGGGAAGATTTGGTTCCATCCAAAAATGGTTCATTGAACAAAACATACAGAAAGCTATGAGTGACACCTATATCGTATAACATTATGTATTATAGTGACCTTCATCTTGATTTATTCTAATATTCCATATGCTGATCCAACTCTAGCAAGCAAAATAGACGCATTATATAAGCTAAGGCTACCTATGCAAAATCATATCTCACAATAAGACTTCATACCACGCATGAAACAGCAAAAGGGAAAAAAATTCTTCTGCAATTCAATGAAAAAAATTGTGCCTAAAGAAATTAATCAGAAATATGAAATGAATGTAACATTCCAACCAACCTTCAAAATTGTTAGTGTCCGTAGAAGTATATGTTAAAACAAATGCTCAAACTCCCATACACACCGCAAAGATCAAAAAATGAAAAAGAAACATGAATGCACTCACTATAAATATCAAGTTAAAGGAAGAATGCAGTTACCCCTCAGAAGAAAGTAGGATGCCCTGAAGAACAGACTTGAAGGCCCTTGCAGCTGTAGCACTTATGCACATAATAAATCCATACAAATGAAAACCTGGTTCACCCTGTCACCAACAAAAGATAAAGTTTCAACCTCTGCGTGCATTAGTACATAGCATACATGATTTTCAACATTAGTAAATTTTGAGAATGCATATAAATTTGCAACATTAAAATAAAACAGGAGAAACTTAAAAGAGTCACAGAAAATTAAAGACACTTATTCCTAAAAAAGAGAGAAAAAGTCACTAGCTAATGGATATAAAAATACCAAAGAGTCACTGTTTCAGCTAGTATCAAGAATTACATGATGTGTGCAATATAGAGCAAAGAGTAAACTGAGACAAAATGCGGCAGGGGGCAAAGACTATAAATTATAGATATTTGACGTGCAAAAGAAACGTCATCCTTCCAGAAATATTGCAATGAAATATCTGCAGGCAATGTAGATGGACAAGAGAGGCTAACTAGAGAGGTGTTCACCATAACAACTGAATACCCCATTACATTTCTGAAAAAATAGGTTACATATTAAAAATGAAGCAACAACCATCAAGAATGTACCATGAAGCAACCCCGACAAACTGTTACAAGAACTGATTCTACAACTTTGGAAGCCAATAATGAGTGGAAGGAACTATCATAGATGGATAACAGAATAGGTTAAGCCAACTGACAAGAATGCTTAAATAAAAATTATAAGGGTCCAATTGGTAGCCAGTTGTTTGAAATGATTTAGCATTTGGATTCAAAATTATGTTGATTTTTTGTGATTTTACATTTGAAACACAAATTCAAATACTCAACCGTTTCAAATGACTAGCTACATAAATGGACCCTAAGAGTTATGTTATCTTCTATCTAAGTTATGGCATCATTGGTCTATGTTGCGGCATCTTTTAGTAACTCAATATACTTGCTGCTTGTATTTATGCTGTGGTTACCCATTTGACACTACTTTACAAGCCACCATCACTACATTACCTGCTACAATCATCAGAAAAGAAAAAGAAAGACAAAATTCAGTATATCGAAAACCTTACAGCTAAGCTCCCAACTTAGGATTTACAAATGATTTATCATTCCGATAACATCATTCTGTTAACTGGTCAGTTCATCAATACTTAAGCTCCAAAATGCTTAATTTACATTTAAATACAACCAAATCCCGCAGTCCCTTTAGGCTCCCTATTCTCTTATAGCAATACCAACAATAATGTTCTCCATGTTGGGGAGTTTTATCAAGACCTTTTATGATCGAACAATTATGAATTGTCTCCAGGCATAGGATCTAACACAGTTCAACAATTCTGTCATTTTGATCAACCTTTTAGCTCTACTAAAATGAGGGGAGGACTATTTTACATTATTGATTGCTTTTTTAAAAGCAATATCAGTCACTAGAAGACCTTGCTTATGGTTAGCATGTGATACGTAGATATCACAGCATAGATTCATTACAATGGCAAGCATCAGTTACCACACACAAACAATATCTCAGATCTACACTATCATAATCAAATTGACAATGCATTATATCAACAGAAATCTCAAAACTCAAACAGCAACAAAAAGAAAAAGTTCAGATCAAACTCAAAACAATAAGAAATACTCGTAATTTTGATACATGAGGCAAATAAAAGAAAGAAAACAAAGAAAAAGGAAAGAAAACACACCCCACTAGCAATGATGACACCAGCAACGACAGGCACAAGAGCAGCATATGTAACCCAAGCTTCCCTCTTGAAGGTCATCAAGTAGGCAAAAACCGCAGTAAAAAAGGGTGTTGTAGCACCAACAGCTTGATTAAACGAGACAGGCAAATACCTAAGCGAAATGTTACCACCAACGACAGACCCACAAAAAACAATGCTCAAAGTTGCAATCTTTAGGAGCTGAGGACTGGATTTGACAGCCTGAAGAGGGACAATCTTGAAGAAAACAATGGAAAGGTAACTGAGAATGGCACAAGCAGACATGTGGCACATGGTAAGGAAGATTGGGAACCTGAAGCCATAGTTAGAAAGCAAGTACTTATTCAGAAGCAAAACTCCAATGTTTGAGGAGTACCAAAGGATTATAAGAGAAGTAATGAAAAGGGTTTGTTTCTTTGAGGAAGATGATGCAGATGATGCAGAAGATGATGACATTGTGCTTGGATTTGTGGAGGGTGATCTCATCTGAGCTTCATCAATGGCGAAAAATAATTTTTTTTTTTTTTTACTTTTTTAGAATTTTTTTTTGTTTTCTTCTATGTGCATTGTTGTTTTTTTTTCCGAAGAATTTATACGTGGGTGGGAGAGAAAGGGAAAAGTGTAAATTTATGCGGTGAAAGGTATAATCTTTGAAGTTTGGACGCAAACTAGAATTTGGTGTGGAGTTGTTTTATTGATTGTAATATGCAAGTCCACATCTTATTGCATAATTAAACCTCACTTAAAACTTTTCAGGTTATTACCTTCATATTCTTTAATAAAAAGTTAAAATAATAATAACTTATATATAAATTAATTACATAACTTCTCACTATATCTTGATCCGAATTCTCTAAACTAAAAAACGTTTTCACCGATTTTATGAACTAAGAATGAATTTAAATCCGTATTATTTCTGTTATATAGATCGCAATGTTATC
This sequence comes from Jatropha curcas, assembly GCF_041381405.1. Lineage (NCBI taxonomy): Eukaryota > Viridiplantae > Streptophyta > Magnoliopsida > Malpighiales > Euphorbiaceae > Jatropha > Jatropha curcas. The sequence goes on along the minus strand of NC_143152.1, from coordinate 2,429,890 downwards.
TCAGTTTATAAGCCTTTGATGAATTAAAAATAATGAATCGACATGTTAGAAATGACAAAAATTATACAGTAAATTTATTTTACTTTCGAAAAGAAAATCCTTGTTATATTTAAAAAATCAATTTTATGGAGTCACCTTAGGTCTCCATATTTGATCATATTTATTGTTTACTATGTGGATTGGATAGCTTCCTTAGCTAAAAGTTTTTAGATACTTGGAGGTATTCATATTTTTGTTGATGTACCTCCATACTTAGATAATTTAATTGGATTCTCCATAACATGTGGGATAGTCTATTCTAAATTTTGTGTTTAGAGGGTTTCCCTGTGCCTTTGTAACCCAAAAAACCAAAAAACATCTATTTTATGTATATGTAAGAATTTATTTCATTTTGCAATTAACTTTCAAATGTTCGAATGTTTTCAATTTCACGTAATAAATTACATTTTCATTTTGTTTATTTCAGGGGAAAAAAAACCCAAAATAAGCCTTAATCCGTTGTCTCAACTAGGAAAACGCATACGTGTTTTTCCAATTGGAGTCAAGCTCAAAGTTCTTTTTATCACACCCACCCAGGCCTCAGCCATAACCTTATAAAAAGCCCACAACATCTAGATTTTGTGGCAGGATGGAGGGTCCAAGTGATTTCAAATAATCACTAGATTTGATTCAAGTCCTTTTCTTTTGGCACAATAAAAATAGAATAAAAACTGGATGGAAGTAGAATAGAATCCATGAAAGTGGTGAGGCTGATGATTTAGGGATTGGAAGTGTCAAAAACCTCTGTAACAAAAAGCTTCCCTCTTTTATCTTTTGTTTAAATGCTGATTTTCAAATAACAAATCTTAAGTTACGTTAGATCACAAGATTAGAAAAAACAGAGCATTTCTATGGGTATCACGGTTGCATATCCTTCAACTTTGTGATGACTTCTGCTCTTTCTTCTGAACTACCTGAGGAAACCAACCAAAATACATTTATTGAGATTGAAAATTACAGTTTGTTACAAATGTAAGCTTAAGCTAAATGCTAACCTATACTCGAAGCACAAAACAAGATGTTTACAATATAGAAAGAGGGCTTGAACTTGCATCTCCGCATATACCCTAACTTATAGGCCACACATGTGAGTGTTTAAAAAAAAAAGTTCTTGATGCTTAGTTGATTTGCTAAAGTAGGATTAGCAAGAGAAGAGGTCATGATAATGAACATTGTGGAAAGGCCATTGTACACATCCATGAGATAAAAACCAATATACTCAAAACTGTTAATTCTTCAAGTTTGAGTATGCTGTGCAATATATTCAATATTTGAAATCCACTGCACCAATTATAAGCAATTACTGGATGAAAAACCAAAAAGGAAAGATGAAACTCCTTCGGCATTCAATGATCTTCCAAATCAAAAGAGCATAGGATTAAAACCTGACATTTCCACAAATAAAATGATCTTATCTGAAGACAATATGGTGGAAGAATGCATATTTCTTGTGTGTAGTGTATACAACAATTCTTGCCCAGCTTATTATGCTCTACCTTACTCACTATCTGTGTTCTCTATATAATTTTGTAATGGAAAGAGAATATACTTTAGTTTCAGTAATTAAACTTGATTGCAATAAATAAATTCGTTTAAGCACAAGGATGTAATTAAATTGTTGTCTGAGATAAGAATTCTAGATAAAATTTACCTGACAGATTCTCCGGCTTGGCATCGCACTCATGAAGTGCCCTGACAAGATGTAAAACACGATACTGGAGCTTTGCATTTTCAGCAGCAAGTTTCCTAACCTGGAAGTTGTAAGTGAATGTAATGTAGCATAAGCAAAACGAATAAGCACCAAATATAAATATGCTTACCTTTTCTTGTTCTGAAATTAGCTCTGTATTTGCATCTTCTAGCTTTGACTGAAGTTCACTTATTGTTTTCCAAAGTTCCTCATTTTCAGCATCTAAGTGAGTTTCCAAACTTTGTTAGCAAAGTAATAACCTTTACCTTAAGTAACATGCCTACAGCCTCACACTCACCTTTCTTACTTGCAAGGGCAACTTCAAGTCGTGACAATCGATCCTTTAATATAACCAAATGCTAATTAGACATAGAATACAAAAAAAGCTGAATGAATTTTGCTCATTAGTACTAATTATTTTGATGCCATTTATGTATATAAATGCGCTTCATATACAAAATTAAACATAGAAAATACACAGCAAAATCATTTTTTTTTTTTTCAGGAAAAATTAGAATTTAATGGCAAAGCAACTGCATATAACCCCAACCTAAAAAGAGAGAATACACTAGGAATATAGTCAAACCAAAATGAATAAGCCCACGTATTCATCATGCAATCAACCATAAACAGAAAGATGATAACTGAAATATCAAGCATGTAGAGATTTAGTGTGAAGTTGATAGAACTAGATGATAAAATAATGAGCCAGTGCTTATGACTTGTGGGCAGAATAGGATAATGTAGCATTAAGTCTAACCTAAGGAAAAATAAGAAGACTTTCCAAGGGAATGAAGAGAAAATCAATAAAAGACATGTGAGCACACACATGGGAAGATAACAGAAATTATGGTAAAGCGCAGCAGGACAATTAGATGAGGAGGACAATTTCAAAGACGAGAAAGGGATGCTACCTCTGAGCTTTCTTTCCCTTATACTTTACTCCTAGCAGGTATGCATCCCTCTTAAGCAAAGTTTTTTTAAGATCGAGTTTCATCATTGATGCCATAACTGCTAAGTTAACAAAGAGCAGGTGGTTTGGCTGTGATCATTGACAGATGATGGAGATAAAAGGAAAAAAAAAAAGGTTAATAACTGCATTACAAAGGTGGCTAGTTTTGATCAAAGCAAAGAGCATCAATCCACTTCTGAAGGGATCTTGGTGGGGGCACAAAGATGCGCAGTGGACAATTTAGGCCAAACAGGGATGTTACAGAAATCTGTCCAAGTAACGGAATGGATATGTACATAAAGTATAGACTGTTAAGAAGTTACAAGGAGATCAAATTGAATCCTCATAATAACAGCATGAAAAGGTTTGGGTTGTGAAAGATGCAGAAGAATATCTAATCTAAACCTTTCATAATCGATAGAAAGGTCCAGAATCTAAATGAAATAAAGTGTTTCAAGGATCTTTAGGCCTATAATCCATTCTTACCTATATGGATTAAACCAGGATCAGTTGACAATAGTATATTAAGTATAGTAACTAAATATTAAGAAATTAAATTTTTGCAAGCCTAATGAATCCAAAGCAAAGTTCAGTGGACATTAGTGTTGTTCACATACTAAGAAAAAAAAAAGGAATTAATGCTTACAATCTTAAATTTTCCAATCGTTACAACCAAAAGAAACTGAAATTACCAGCTAATATAATAAAAAGCAGACACATGGGTTTACTAGCAAGAATTTCACAATCTAGAAACCAGAAAACGCATAAACATACTATATGATTAAGAGGTAAGGTCCAAATCTTCTTGGAAACCAATGAAAATTAGAGTAAATAACTTTGGTTAAAGGGGATTGCTTCTATCACTAATCATTCCGATGAAAATATTATCAGTGATAATTCAGTTACACAAAATCCATTTTTTAAAACCAAATAACCTATAATAAATCCCCAAAAACTTAAATTTCACAATAAAAAATTACAAACTGAAGGAGAAGTAAAAAGAGTAGAAAAGCTTTTATTTTTCTTGAATCCCACGATAATTGAACATAAAAAGAGCACAATGGAACCGCCATTTCTTTTAACAGATTGGTTGATTGTTATTTGGGAACGGAATCAAACCTCAGCTTCAGAAGCTCTTTGGTAGAAGGGCTTAAGGAGCTCTCCAATATCGAGTCCACCTTTCTGAGCTTCTGGTGTCGCCATTTATGAATTTCTTCTTTTCTTATGACTTCAGTTTGAATATTAATTTGCCACAAAACAAAGAAGTGAAGAAGAATGACACAAGCCAATGCCTGCGGTATGGGAGAATTTTGAAACCGCCTTCAAATAATACTAGATAATAGTAATATTAGGGTTAATTACAAAAAAAATCAAAACTACATCAACTTATAAAAATAATTTTGTTTAATTATGAAAAAAATTAACCTTTTATCAAATTTTATTGTCATATAAAGCCAAATAAAATAAAACTAAAAAGAAATTACTAAGAAAAGCTTTCCAAATAATTAATAAAACTTTTAAAAAAAATTAACTATTTTAATAAATTGAAAACCTAAAAATTCCATTCAATTTTACCTATTTTCTTGTTAAGAAATATCATCATTTAATAACAATATGAGTGAGATCTTAATCATTAATTAATGGCGTTAGTAATTTTTAGTTAAAAATTATGACGGAAAAAAACAAACTATTAAGTGTAAAAATTCAAAACCACAAGATATTTTTTATACTTTTTTTTTATTAATCTAAATTTTTGTAATATTATTTTAATCTAAATATTTAAGTATCCATCTATCTATAACCTATGATGTATAATTAGTAAATTATAATATTATAATTATTATGATCTATAACATATATAAAAGTAGAAATGAAAAGTAGCATTAATGATTTTAATTTTATTGGTTGAAAAATTGAATTGACCATATTAATTTTCTATTTAAATATGAATTATTAGATAAAATAATAAATTATATTATACGTTATATAAGGTATATATCAAATATAGTAAGAATATAATATTTTTGATTTTATAATTTTAATTTTGTTTCTCAAAAAGTAAAGATAATTTAAGTTTGATTGGTTTTATTAATTTCCTATTTAAATTTAAATTTTATAAGAAAAACTAGAAATTATACTATATGCTAAAAAAGGTATGTTGGAATTGTCTAGTACATGTGTTTTATATATATATATATATATATAAAAACAGCATCCTACTGAATATGCATACATAGATTGGTTTGGAGCCAAATGCAGAGGTAGCCTCACTAGCCAACCAACTTAGAACCAAATCTTATTCATGGAAGGCAAAGATTAAACCAATTTACTATAAGCTTTCATTCTAATAGATAATGTAGTATATAATATAAAACCAATATGTTTGGTTCATCATGTTCATATTACAAATCCCTTTTATATGTTTTACTAATTCCTTCATGAATCAAGGCTGGCCAAGAAGAGAAGGCCTGTAGAATGCATGGCTTTGTGCAATCTCAATGCGTTCCCGGGGATCGTTCAAATTTTCATCTCTCAGTGCTTGCAGAATAGCTTGTGATGAATGTTCCCTGAAAGATCCAAAACAACGGCAAGCGGAAGATTAGATTCATTGGTGGTTAGAACAAATTCCATTAACTTGAATGAACATTTGACTTGAACATCTTAGAACAAAAGAATGTATTATAGCAACTACTTTTACAAATGAACTTGAAAAAATTTTCATTGATGCACTAGAATCATACTGATTTGAAACATAACAAACTTTGATGGCCTTCTATCCAGGAAATTGAGAAAACTTTTGTGTTGCAATAGAGATGTGTTGGTGAAATTAGGAAATTTACCTTGATATAAGTATTTTATACAATGTTTTTAAGATGGGGCAGAGCTCAACAGGTGCAACAGGCTTCTTTTCATCAGGATGCAAGACATTCAAGCTTGGTTGACTTAGAAGCTCATAGAAAGCTTTGACTGCAGAAACACCCTGCAATAAAAGTAGAGGCATAATGGAGGCTTGTAAATGAGAAATGATTACAAGAATTGGCAAGAATTTTTGTGCTTTTTCTATGCCACTTACATAACATCCAAATCATCATCAAGCATTCAATGTTTTACTCAGTAAATTCCTCCTCTTTGGCACAAAATGGAACAGTTGCTAAATAGTTCTTTCTAAACTAATAAAAAGATACGATACTGTTATCCTTTGATTTCTAAACACAGAATACTTGCTCCGCATAAATGAATTCATCATTCAAGATAAATGACAAGATCAACATCAGTACCTGAATCATTCCTTTCCCACTGATGCTATCGCCCATATCCCGGTTTAATTCCCCTTTGGCTAACATTTGACCGTACCATGCATTTCGACCTTTTAACAAGGTTACATAAGTGTCTGCCAGCAAAGGCCCTGCAAGCTTCTCAGGTTCTTCCGCCAATAAATGAGTAATAAATATCATCTCCGACGTACAATGTGCAAAATATACTGACTTGCTGGTAGCACTCTCATTAGTAAGGGCTGCTACCATACCTGAGAAAATCAAACTGGATATGACATGCAGATTCCAAAGTAAAAGCAAGACATTATTATATGCAATTAGCATTCATTTGGGTTCTTCACATAGCCAAATTCAAACCTATTTATCTAAGGTCTTATTTCACCAAATTTGTGAACAAATCATTGACAGCATATGCTGATTAGAACCTGAATAAGAAGTCATCTGATTTATTTTGCTCGATGCCTATTCATACACATGAAAATACTACAAGAACTAACATAGAGAACTTCTATCAATAAAGAAAAATTATCCACATTACATTTCTTGTTCTCAGATGTATGTGAAACCCTTAACCTGAGTTATCAATGGATAAGCAACCATAGAGAAATTCTAGCCATCGTGAAGAAATTGATCAGATTCTTAACAAATGAACCAACTCTTTTTTAAGAAGATTGTATTCATAAGACTATGCTGTCCCTTGAAATTCCATACTATTCTTGAACTTAGGTTAGTCCATGAGCCCTCTTTAACCTTTAGCAATTTTCATTTTTCATGTTATTGTAGAGAGAGAGAGGGGGAACTTTTGGATGGTTTCGTAAAGTTACATTGAACATAATATTCAGCCACAAAATTAGGTACATTGCTGAATAAATGTCATTCTCATTTGGGACTTGGACTGCATTCCTTCCCTTTCTAAAACCAGAAAAGTTAAGTGTCATGAATCACATTGCTCTGCTTCCTAGATAATGAGACCTAACAACTAGATAAAAACCAGCAAATCTCATACCATTAACTACAAAGGTTTTGTTGGTGTTGAAAGTATGCCATACTACAATAATCAATATGAGCAAGAAAATAAAAGAACTTACCAGCTCCAATGGCGTAGACATTCTTCAGGCCACCCATGACTTCATGAGTGACAAGGTCACTGTTGTCCCATACAATGAAATGTGGTTGCCTTAGAAATTTAGCAAGAGGCTTTCTCCACTTTTCAGCTCCGCATATTCGAGCATTAGCATATTCCTTGTTATATATTTCTGAAGCAATATTTGGTCCACCTAGATAAAGTATATTCTCCATATTTATCCCTGCTGCTTGGCACAAAGAGTAAAGCTTAGAAATGATGCAAGAGAGTTTTTTAAAGTGAAAATAATAACTGAATAAATAAAAGGATAAATGTTCGTTATCATGAATATAATAAGATTGAAAAACTTTTCAATTAAAGTAGCACTTAAGAATAATGATTGGCTGTAGTTTCTGGATAATTTGCACTCTAGTGAAAATTTTGACAGAAACAAGTGAAGCCAATATATAAGGTATGAGTTGATAATAGAGTTCCAATAAAAAAAGTTTGTGTCATAAAAAGAATATTTTGTCCTTCTTAGACCTCCTAGTTACATGGAACTTTAGAAGTTGGGGAGAAAGACAAAAGGACTAACTCTTTTGAAGCAATGGTTTGGGGAACTTAGATGAGAAGAACTTACTTGCTCTATTAATCATCTGTGTTGGAGTAATTATATGCGGAACAGGCTCTAATGCAGCCTCTATACCCTTTGCTAAAGAAATGATAATAGGCACGGTGATTCTCTCCTTCCAATAATGACCGATCTCTTCAAACACCTCACATGTTTCTGTTGAGGGCACGCCATTCACTACAATATCAGCATCCCAAACAGCCTCTTGCAGATTAGTGACAACCTTCAAGGGACAAAGGGGTGTATCAATCATGTTCAAGCAAAAGCCATCTTTCAGTATCTCATCTGCAAAAAGAGTCCGGTCACCTAGTCTTGCTTCAACATATTTCAAATAAGCACATCGCCGGATCAACCTTCTCAAAACATCCTCCCTCGAATTAATCACTTCAAAGAGATGTTCTGCTGTGGCTCTATCAACAGCTCTTCCAGGCCGCCTCCATATCCTAATCTGGACCTTCTCTCGAAATTGACCATAACTGTCTTGCAGCAAAGCAGCAAAAACACTTCCCCAAGCACCTGCCCCAACACCAACAATCCTCAGAGGATCACCATCAGCCTTACCAAGAAGGCATCGAAACTCATCAAGCTTCTCTTCCAGGCAATTGCCATGTTGAATAGACCATCCATTCTGATGAACATTCATTGCCTCAATACTACCAACCATCTTTTTTCAGCATAACCAACACCAAAAACAACTAAACAAAAATCACCAATAAGAAATTAAACCCAAATGCTTCAATCCTATAGACTAATTGTACTTTGTAGCGTTATCTCAATTTTAGCTTCTTAGTTACCAACCAGGATTGAACCCAACTCCAATTTTACATGAATTTTTCTAATATGACGAAAGCTTCTTAAATCTTTCCTCAAAACTACAAATTTCCACCTCTTAAAGAATTAAAAGGGTCAAATCTTATTGGTAGATCTTATTACCAACAATAAAACTAATATCTCAATGTCTTTACTGACATTTTCAAACCAACCGACCGAGATACTTCTTTTTGTTCCCTTAAATTCAAGGTAAAAGCAACAGAACAGTACAAAACTAAAATTTTATACAAAACATATATATATATATATATTATCTTCTTAAACAACAGTTCCTAAGCAAATGCCAAATGGGAAACTTGTTATCCAGAATAGTCAAACACTACAGTATCTTTGTTTTCTCCGCCTGAGTTGTTCGTCTACCCATCTATAAACTTCTCAAGACAAAAGAGAAACGAATACGTATAATATATAAAAAAAGGAAAAAGAAACTCAAGTCAAAAACAATAAACCGACCTTTGATGTGTCGTTAACTACAAGGTGTCTCTTCTAGGTCAAGATAAAAAAAGATTTGCACTTTCAACTTCCATTGCTGGAGGGAAACTAATAGAGTGTGAAACTTTAGAACACAGAAAGTGCATGTAAGGTGAGAAAGAGTATAGAAGCAAGAAAATGGTGAGTGAAAATTTCCTTTTACTGGTTTGAGAGAGGCGTTTGCATTGATGGGTACAGTTGAGATGAGCTGGGTATGGAGATTCTGAAAGCATTAAAGATTTGGGATTGGGATGGTGCCTAACTGCAACTTCCCCAACGGCCATTAATGTTGAATGACTTCCGTTTGCCACCCTTGCATTGCATCTTAATTAGCCTCCAATTACGATCAATTGATAGTAAATCACGTACTTTCTTTTTTGTTATTGTCTTCTAAACTTTCTGCACATAATTATAAAAATAAATAACCATAATAAAATATATTATAACGTATAATTATTAATTAAAAATACATTTTTTAATATAATAATTACATTAAAAATGCATTTCTGCACTTTATATTATAGCTCATCAAACAAATTCTAAGTTATATCTCTGACCATTAAAGTCACAACAACAAAATAAAATTTTCTTCTCACCAAAAAAAATTATTTAAAATATAATAAAAATAGTTATGTAATTAGATAAAAGAAAATCTACTTTGGGTGCATATGTACACCATTAAATTAATTGATTTTATCACTTTAAAATTTACTTGTATCACATAAATTTTAAGTTTCATTAAATGTTTTCATCAGTTTGGGATAATCAAAATGCATGAAATGTCATACTCAAAACCATGCCTTGTCCAATAATAGAAATATAGATGTTAGTGGCAGATATCTACAATCCCGTATCTCATCCTTCTTTTTCTTTTTTTTTTTTTTTTTTTTTTTTTTTGGAGCCCATACTTTTCTTTTTCAGAACTTTTGAATGTAATTCCCCTTTAATTTGCGAAGCTCTAGCCTTCAGTTTGTGCGGGAACAAATGCCAGGACAATGAGTTATTTTTACTGATTCCCAGTTAATCTACTTAGCTATTGCGTCTAATTCATTGGATATTTCTGAATTTGGTCTCATTGTAAAACCCTTATTGAAGATAGGTTTGATGTTACTATCAAGTGGATTAAGAGATATAGGAATGTATTTCAAATTTGGGATCATATCTCTCATTTTTTGGTGAGTTTTTATTCCTTAAATTAATACTATTAATGTTTTCTCTTTCAAAAAAATTTAAATTTTCACACATTCAATTTTTAAAAAATGGACTTTAAGTATATATAAATTTTTATCTATCAAATGTAAAGAGATTTAAGTATTCACTTAGACTAATTTAAGAATCCAATTATGACACAGAACGATTACGTCAATGGGAATAACAATCAATTATACACTTTTGATCTGATGAAAGAATTAGAGAAATAAACTCTCAATGAAGTTTATTGAATATAAATAATGATCCAAGAATAATGTCATCCATAATAACAAAATAACCTATTTATAGATTTAGGCTAATCACATAAAAACCCTAAAAAAATAAAACAAGTCGCATTTGGACAAAAACCTTAAAAAGGTCAGCGGCACGGGCATGCTTGGCATGACACAAGCCTGTCGGCACTCAAATCGTAACTGGACTCGTCAGCACGGGCGTGCTTGGACTTCCAGAGGCTAGTACGAGCAGGCTGGCTGTGACACGGGCGTGCTTGCACTTCTTAGGCTTGAGCGTGTCTCGCGTCTTAGACTTCCAGAGACTGGCACGGCCGTACCTCTTCTTCTTGAGTTTACAGCGATCTAAGTCTTTCATATATTTAAGTGTCAATTGCTCTGAATCAAATTATATTTACTCTTTATTAATTATATATATATATATATATATATATATATAGCATTCTACTGAAGGTTTATAAAGTTGAATTATCGACTATATTTGCCAATTTTCAATTGGTACTTTGAATATGTTTTTCGTATATTAAAACTAAGAAAAGAAAAAAAAAAGAAAGAAAGGAAAAATGGGGACAGCTATGCGGCAGAGGTATTTCCAGGCCCCAAGTGTCTTCCAGGCCCATAAAGATACAACACAGCAAAGTCCATCATTCATACTGCCACAGTAAAACCCTTTAACAAAACAATCGCTCCCACCCACTGCCGAGCAAAATAACTGGTGAAGGAATTCCTAACAAAAGATAAAGAGATACAGAGAGACAGAGATAGAGAGATTTGCTGTAGAAGAATATGGATACAAAGCCAGTTGAGATCAGTAGCTCCAAGATGTTTGGAGGATACAATAAGAGATACAAGCATTTCAGTCCAACACTTGGCTGCTCCATGACTTTCCATATCTATTTCCCTCCTTCATCTTCCTCTTCTCACAAATTCCCTGTATTTATTCCACTCCTTATTTAATCTTTTTATAATGATATATACCCATTTTCAATTTTTTATCAAATTTTGAATCCCAGGTTCCAATTTTCAATATTTTGCTCTTTATTTATCTATTTATTATTTGCTAGGATTTTATTTGACTGTTAGTGCATCAGTGTGATGCGTTTCTTTCAAAATTCTTGATTTTGATGGTCTAGGATTTGATTAGTGAAATGAACACAAAAAGAAAGTAATTTTTGTGTTTGTTGTTTGGGCCGTATAGCTGCGGTAGTGACTAATGATCATTTAGCTGAATATCAGCTACCCCTGATTATTTGTACATAATTTAGTACAAGTTAATGGTTATTCTATTCTCATTTGTTTTAAAACGTTGTTAGTCTCTGCATAACTAAATTTGAGCATATCATGTGTAAATTTGCAGTCTTTTAGTACTGCTTAACTAATTTGATCAGTTCACACGTAAATTTATAGTCTTTTAGTATTAAACTAGACTAAACTATAGTTTTCTTATTATTCTTAACATATTGTTTACTTATTTATGGCTATGCTTCTTGTTGCAGTGCAATATATATGTGTAACTATAACTGTCTCATTATCCACTCTTATTGTTTCCGTATTAATTGTTTTTTGCTTTATTCGTGGCTATGATTCTTTGTACAAAACAATATATTATACATACATACATCCAGATCATGTTGCTTTCATTGCCTTGTAGGTCCTTTATTTTCTCTCGGGCCTTACATGTACTGATGAGAACTTTATAACTAAGTCGGGAGCTCAACGTGTTGCCTCAACTGAGGGCGTTGCACTAATTGCCCCTGATACATCTCCAAGTAAGGGCATAAATCTTTTTTAGCGTGCTATTTCTCAGCTATGAATGCTCTCAACAAACAATTTAGTGATTAATAGATCTAGTACTATTTCACTCTGCTTTTCTTTATGCCTTTTAGTACTCACTTGGTGATTCATGTTTCTATTACTTCTTCATTCTGCTTTCTTAACACCACAAGGAACTGCTTTGATAAGCGACGAAACTAACTTAGGCTTATCGAACATTTGTTAAGTTTTGAATTCTTGAAACTTAAACTAGATTGAACATTCAAGCATTTTAATTTTGCATTTTAATATGTCACATGATGGTTTCCTTATTTTAGGTTAATAAAGCATGATGAGTTTATATTGCTCTAGTTAGGTCTTGCTATAGAACTAACGCAAACTGAGAGGAACAAAGACACAAATCTACATACCCGACCTCAAGTTGTTTTTGTTGTTGTAGATATTTGTTATAATTTTCGGGAACCAACTGATTACTATGTGATCCCACACAATTGTACTGATTCATTTGCCATAGAAACAAATTAATGGCTGCTAGCTGTTATGATATAAACATCCGCTGATTCCAATTCTATGTTTTGGAAAGGGAGGAAAAGAAAGAAATGAGAAAGAAAATGATGGAATATTATATGTTCCCTTGTTTGAAGCAAAGTGATTGGGATAGGGCGGGGGAGAAAATTGTGCATGGGGACTGCATTAAGGCTTTCGCTTCAGAGTGGGCCCTTAGTTTCCATTTAAAGCTACCTTACCATTGGTTCTGCTCCTATTTTTGAGGTTCTCTTTTCCTAATCTATTGGTTTTCAATTATCTCCTAGACATCTGATCCAGGACTTTTAGAATCTGGACTGTGTTTCCATGCGTTTGGATAGTTGGAGAATAGCTTTATCATTTGTTATTGGTAAGACACATTGTGTGTGTCTATATGTATATATTAATCTAATTAAGTTAGCAGTATATTATTCCATGATATTTTGTGCTGACAGTTTGTTATTTCTTCTTCTTCAGGAGGCCTGAATGTGGAAGGAGAGGCTGACAGCTGGGATTTTGGTGTAGGTATGAGCTTTGACTGTTAATTTCTAGCATGTGAATATTTGCATATATTGTTTCCATGTTACTAAGAAAATATCCTTATACAGGAAAAATGTATCCCATTTACTCTTTTAAGTATTCCTTGTGTTGGTTTAGTATGAGAATTATAAGAGTTTTTGCTGATCATAAAAGTTATGAAATCTATGATTTTAATGATGAGGAAGAGCCGAAGAGGAGGGTTTAAACCAGTAAGCTAGATGGTTAAGGTTTTTCTAATCACTTTTGCTATCTGTTAGGAGCTGAAAGCCTGAAATGCCTTATCATGCAATTGAACCCAGTGGTTCTGACACATTAAAGCCACAAGTTTAAATCTCATATAGTATTGATGTTGGAGTGGAAAGTTTTCATGCTTTTGTGCAATCCTGATTGGCAAAATGAAGCATATCAAGTGGCCTTTGAGAATCAAATTTATTTTCTCATGTTTATTAGCAAAACAATGGAAGCACAAGTAGGAAGCAATATCTTGACATTGTACAAAATGTAGTAAAATATACATAGTAATTTTATTGGTGTTTAATAGACAGTTCTAGCTTAAATTTTATCACCTTACATTTGTATATACAAGTGAATTTCTTCATTTTCCTTAATTGTATTGCAAACATCTAATTGATATTCACTTGTGCTCATGTAATTGGCTTATTGTTTCGATTTTTGTGATCTTTGAATGGAAATTTTCAAGGTTTAATGTCTGTTAGAGAGAGAGGGATAAGGTTCTCTATATTGCACTAAAATGTTATTCACATATCAAAGCTTAGTTTTTTCTTCCATAGCATGAAAATAAGGAAAAGATATAAATAAAAGATAGGTCCTCAACACATGCGAAGTTCTCAAGAATAAATGTTAAAACTTGTAGAAACATGAGAAGTTTGAATTCTAGGATAGTATTACTTCACTTACTGCAATTTGCAATGGCTATGTGAAATATGCTTTTTTCTTTGTTACTTTTCTTGTCAGAAGTAATATTTTTTATAAAAAAAAAAAATCATTTTGCAGCAACACCCAATTCTATGTCTGCAGTGAGGCACACTAATCCTAGCATACAAACTTTCTGAAAACACTTTACTCAGGACAAGATCTTAGCATAAGCTTTTCACTTCAATGTGCATAGTAACTGTAGTTTCTAAATGTAGTTTGTTTTGGCTTCTTTGCAATCAGGGGCTGGATTTTATCTTAATGCCACTCAAGAGAAGTGGAAAAATTGGCGTATGTATGACTATGTTGTCAAGGAACTGCCAAAACTTCTAAGTGAAAATTTTCCGCAGCTTGATACCCCAAGAGCCTCTATATCTGGCCATTCAATGGGTGGTCATGGTGCTTTAACAATATACCTCAAGAACCTAGATAAGTATAAGGTAACATTGTTATATTTTATGCTATGAGCATTTGATGGTTTGAGTTGTGCAAGCTTTCTAATGTTTGATTTCTTAATTTTTTGAATATGATATGATTTGATCATTGACCCTCCCACCAACGTTCTAGGCAAGATGTTGGTGGGAAAAATCTCCCAGACTATATGAAACTCCTTGCTTTTTTTTTTTTTTCAAACTTAATGAAAGTTAAAGGTTGGGGTGAAGCAGGTGATTTTGATCCTGAGATGAATAAGTTTCATTATCACTTTAACCCTAGATATTTGTTTTTGTTTTTTTATTATTTTTACCCATTTTCCAGTCAGTTTCTGCCTTTGCACCTATTGTCAATCCCATAAACTGTCCATGGGGCCAGAAAGCTTTCACAAATTATCTTGGTGGCAATAAAGCTGATTGGGAGGTAAGTGGCATGAAGCATGCTCATCTTGATTTATTTATTTTTATTATCTTTGAAATGCCTTCACTTTGATTGTGAAAGTGAAATATGCAGGAATATGATGCTACTTCATTGGTTTCAAAGTTCCATGATGTATCTGCTACCATTTTAATTGATCAGGTAAAAGTTCTGTCATTCCATTTTATTATGTGTTATAAGCATAATAGAACTCATTCTGACCTATTTTGCCATTGTGAAATGACTTGGGCTGCATGCAATTGCCTTCTTAGCTTTTTTTATAGACCAGTGGATGTGCCCAAAATCATTAAAATTTGTTGGTATTAAATAGATAGGATTTGGCAGCAAGAATGATGCCAATATTCTTTGAAATTGTGCCTTTTGTAGTGTTTGGATAGAGAGAAATGCATGCATCTTCAAAGAAAAGAGCTGTCCATTAGTTTATTGTTGGACAATGTGGTGTTTTGAGTGTTACGCGGGCATATCCTTCTAGAGCTTTTAGAGGGGTCTTGCTATCGGAGGGCTTGTGCTTTATGTTTCTTCTTGTTAGTTGGTTTCTGAGTTATAAGAGGGTTTCTCATCCTCCGTAGTGTAAACATTTTTCTTTTTTTCTTCTGAAAATTAAGTGAGTATATATTGAAAGAAAAGAAAGATCCTGCATGGCCTGTGGAAACAGGAAAATGATTTGTTTCCTCAACATCCTGTTTTAAGAGAAGATTTCACATTTTTGCTTAGAATTCATGGTAGAAAATTAAGAATTAATCATCATCAAAAGGATTTTATATAGATACCACCGAATTATGCAGATTTCAATTCTTTACTTGCTGTTATATGCGACTTTTTCTGCATTTCAACCTTGTTTGCTTCATTTTTTTTTCCCATGTCATCTTTTATGCATTACTGCTGTATTTTCTCAGGGGGAGGATGATAAATTCTTGCATGATCAGCTGCTGCCACAAAAGTTTGCGGAGGCATGCAGAACTGCTAATGTTCCTCTTCTTTTGCGAATGCAACCTGGTTATGATCACTCTTACAATTTCATTGCCACCTTCATTGATGATCATATCCGCCATCATGCTCAAGCGCTTAACCTGTAATTCTCTATGCTAAACTTTGTGTGGCCCATGGTTGGGCTTACATGGTTTAATGCTGTGATGGTCCTTAAATAAACTTTGTGCTTGCTTCCTTTTACTTAGTGAACAAAAAAAAAAAAAAAAAAAAAAAAAAAGGAAAGAGAGAGAGAGAGAAGAGAGGAAAAAGGATGGTTAGATGTGCTATATATATAAACCAAGAGCATCGCGTTTCCTTATTTCAGACTTATATGTTTATTTGTTGGCTGGTGTTACTTTATACATAGTGCGCAAGCCTGCTCATTTTATTTTATTTTGAGAGAATTATTCTATTTATTTTACTGTTGAAGTCCTTTTACATTTCAAATTTTACGTATTTGCTTTAGATGGAATTTTTACACGCATATCGGGAAATGGATGTTAGGCATTTATATATGAAATGTATTAGGTGTTTTCTTTTTGTTTGCTGTAAAAACTTAACAGCTTCAAATATGGTGTATATCAGATACTTGAAGCATATCGATTTTATTGAATGCGCGCTCTGACTTCTGAAGGAGCTGGTGAGATGGTAAAATGCTATACCAAGCTGGTGAGAACAAACTAAACATCAATTGCAAAATACTAAGCCGAATTTACATTAGCAACATGCATTAAACAAGTCCGGCAGTCAGACGTTCGTATTGTTTTCACTTGTTAAAAATATTTACACCATGTCGTGTCTTGGCATTTATTTGGATGGGAGTATTTTTTTTTGTACACCAATAAACGCTGTTAATATTTATCACAATGGTACCGCAATAAACTCCCAAAAAAAAAAAAAAAAAAAAAAAGTTTAACAATGGTTTTTTTTCTCTTTGAACTCGTTAGATGACCGAAGTTAAAAAAACACTAAATAACAATGAACACCTTCAAAATCATATGAAAGCTGTCATTATATTCGAAGGGGAAAAAACAAAGAAGAAAGGCCATTAAAAATGATAACTCTCTGTAGATTTTCCATGCAAAGCCATCGAACCCAACACCAAATTGCGGGCTAATGCTTACAAGATCTATCATATACATATATTTATATGTGTAGTTATATACTAGCATAAATTACAGAACAGAACAATTGCATATATACATATCCTAATCTTCTAATCATTTAACCCGGAAACCCACCCCCACCTTCACCCCCCAAAAGAATTATGTACATGCTATAAAAAAGAGGCTCCTATTGTGAGACAAGTAGAACTAGTAATCCGCCCATCAAGCAAAGGCTCAAAGTTCCATCATCGGATCTAAGTTTCTTTACGACGTACTGTTGTCATCAAACTTACGTGTTTGTCTGCGTAGAACCAAACTCATTTGTAGGCGGATATTGAATCAGTGCGGGATCAACTGTAAATGCCGGTTCAAGATTCTCATTTACGCTCTTCTTTGGCCTCTTAAGCCTCTTTGGCCTCTGTGATTGTGTATCAGTACTTTGCTGTGGATCATCCAATTCATAGTCAACCAATGGGGACTTTAGTTCATTCATCTTTTGTGAATTTCTTGGTTTTGCTGAAGTCTGCTTCTCGGAAGCAACTTTCCTCTGCGCATAAGATGTTCTTATAAATAAAATTTAAAACAGAACCTAACTTTATTCCAATCCAAATTAAGGACATTATCCTATGAGTTAAGACCTCAGAATCCATTATATGGCAAACAAATTAAAATAACAGAACAACAATGAGAAAGGACCATAGGGTGCACAATAAAAATATCATACAAGAAAGACAATCAGCTATACAACTCATCTTCTCTTGACCCAATGAAATTTAGGAGAACGATATGTCTACATATATATAGCTTCTGTACAGTATCTCCATCATCCCATGTGTTATGGATCCCAAATCGGATAGTAAAGGGTGGTGTCCTAGGTTTGTAATTGCAGACGCTACATACCTTGATAGACTAGTCTTTTGGGAAAAGGGTAATGGCCCTGTGACAAGTGGTATTAGAGCCAAACCAGACCTTTCCAGTGCCCCACTAAGCACTGATAGGGAAGCTACCAAGCCAGCCTATTCTTGATATATTCCAGAAGGCCCAAAATAGGAGGGCATGGAAGAGGAATTTAGAAAAGACAGCATCATACCTTGCAGCCAAAGGATGAGTAAGTTGCAGAAGTTAGTTAGGAATTCCAGCTGTATCTAGGAGTAGGAGTGAGGCTGTGAGGGGTATCTTTTTGGGATCAGTAATTTTGATTGTGTTGGTATCGGAAGCATTCTCCTGGGGGCCGAGTTTCTCCAGTCATCTATTCTTTATTTCTTGTTTACCGGATATTCTGTCCTTCATTTCAATTAATTGGAAGCCCTCAAGGCCTTATTAATTTCAGATCTTAGTTCTTTTATTTTCTCCATTAGAAACCTGTTCTTTGCTCTACCAAGCAACCCAAGGGTTGGGTAGGCAAGGGGCCACCTATGACGAGGGCATCATAGAATTAGGAGGGGGATTCTACTAGCATTCTCCAGTGACAACCACCATGCTTATCACAATTTACTGTACGACTGAAACTATAACTCAAATCTCTCATCATTCAATGCAAAAATCATGTTCAAAGCGCTAAAATAAGTTAATATCTAGATCATGATTGCCATGCCAACTATAAATCCACAAAAGTTTCAAATAATTCTCTAGGCAGCTTTGGTAGAGATTTCCAAGTTATGTTTGAATCATACTCACACAACTGATGCTTCCCGATTTGATTCATTGACTTCTCTAGTCCAATTACTATGTTTTTCTTTTATCATCACAATAGTATTGGGTACAACTGCAGGGAAGGTCATCACAAAATCGCAGTTGACAATGTAACCAGGAAAACAGTAATCATGAGAGATTTTTCTTTTTTAAAATATGGAAATAATATTTGATCAGCCCTCCAGAGAATTTGTCGCAGTTGTAAAACTTGGCTGAACTCCATGCTTTTTAGGACATTAACCCTTTTCATTATGCCTAGTCAAGGACAAATTGGTATAGTTGCATATTACACCTCAAAAATTAAGCCTCTAAAGTATTGGGGAAACATTAACAAATTGGGGAAAAAAATATTGGGATACACAAAGCATTATAAATATGCCAGAAAATCAAAAGTATAAATCGAAGTACCTTTTTGTTACTGGATTTTGCATTCTCTGTATCCTGAGGTTCATTTCCAGTACCCTGAGCCTGAGCCTCATTTTCTATCAAGTCTTCTAAAGTTGCATCCCCTTCCGCATCAAGCCGAATGGCCTTTGTTGGTTTTTTCTTTTGTCTATCTTTGGCCTGACGACATTGAATGATAGAAGACAACAAACACAGATCTTATGAGCAACTAGGCTTCTTACTTTCTAGCTCTCATATTTCCCTCTCTTTCATACTGTTTGTAAACTAGGAATTTGCAGGTGGGGGTGGGGGGGGGGGGGGGGGGGGGGACAAAGGAAAAGCAGTACAAGGAAAAATATAGCTATAGATAGAAAAGAAAAATTAGAATAGAATGAGAAAACCATACCTGTAGCGGTATCTCTCTTAATTTCTGCTCCAACTGAGCATCATCCAGAAGTAGAGACACAACATCCTCAGGGGCCAAGAGATCACCCTGAACATGACCACCAGTCATGACAAGCTGCTGGACAGTATTCTTCTGGCTAGCTCTCTGCAGAATCTTCTCCTCAACAGTTTCTTTACAAATGAGTCGGTAGACAGTAACCTGCACAAAAGAGTGCAACTTCAAAAACTGAATGCAATACCATCTCTGTAAGATCACCCTAAGTTGATAATTCGAAGTATTTTATATGATAACAACAAATTATTTTGCATGTGCATGCACAAGCAGGCATTCTTATCAAAGGCCCCGAAACTACGTCAAGGTGGAGCGTGAACAAACATGGAGATCATAATCAAGAGGAAACTAACATCCTTTGTCTGACCCAAACGGTGAGCTCTATCCATTGCCTGTAAATCTAAGGTTGGATTCCAATCACTTTCATAGAAAATGACAGTATCAGCTGCAGTCAAATTGATGCCCAGTCCTCCAGCTCTGGTGCTTAGCAAGAAGACAAAAATATCATTCCTGCAACCCAAGGGAAAAAGTTAAAAAGAACATCTCAAATCATTTCAAAATAGTGCAGCTAAGAAAAAGAAATTCATTTTACAAATAACCTTCAAACAAACATTATGTATTAAAGAAATCATTACCTATGCTGGAAGTCTCTGACCATATCCCTTCTATCCATAATGGTGGAAGATCCATCAAGTCTAAGATATCTGTACTTCCTATAATTCATGTAGTCCTGCAATTGGAAACTGAGTCATCAACAAAGGAAAATTCCACAGAAAATGAACAAGAATTAAATTCAACATAGCTTTCAGCACAAAATGAACACACTCAACCATCCTCAGATTAAAACACAAATCTCTTTCCTTCCACTTTACCTGTATGTAGTTCTATTTTTCTTGATATGCTCAGAAATCAAATCCGATTTTTACTCATTCACTCATTGCATATATCATGTTAAGATGTTTCCATAGTAATTAGGAAAAGGTACCTCAAGAATATTCAGCATTTTTGTCATTTGTGCAAACAATAGAACTCGGTGGTTTTCAGCTCGCAAGCGTTTCAACAATATATCAAGTGTCTGAAGCTTCCCAGAATCCTATTTAGAAAAAAAAATGGAATCCAACAGTAAATTATATATATATTATGATCATTAAAAGATACAAAAGAAATAAGATATTCATACTGTGAGTAACTTTGCTGGGTCAAAGCTTTGCATGGGGGGACAGGACCCAAATATCTTGTATGTCAACTGAAGAGCAGGTTGTGAAACAGGGAGTTGAGAATCGATCTCTTCAATTAAAGGATGAGGACCATCTGGTTTTCTGGGTCCATTAAACTCAGATGTACGTGCAAATCCAATTAGCAATCTCTTAAGCCAGGGTTGATGCATCTCTTCAATCATTTTGTAAGCAAAATTTCTGTCTGAGCATTGGGCACAAATCTATCAGAAGGAAAAAAATGCAGTGGATCAGTAAGCTGTTATGAATTAATAAGTGCCACTTAATGATAAGCAAGACAACTGATTTAAGAAATCCAAATATACCGGTGGAGCTCTAGCTCGTGGGATGAATGTGTATGTCGAATGAAGAAGCTTGATGTTGGACAGAAGCCTGTCCTGATAAGAACTGACTAAAGCCTCAAATGGAGTATCAGCAGGTCCTGTTGCACATCTCCTTCTCAATAAATATGTCTCAGATCTTGATGGCATCAATAACATCTGAGTAACAGCTCTTACTTTTCCCCTCTCTAGGTAATTATAATGAGAGTCATCATCCATATCTTCCATGAGCAAGTCTAAGATTCCATTCAAAAATTGCCGGTCCCATCTTAAAATAGAAAATAATAGCCTCTCCATAAATGATCCAGTAGCCAAAAATGCAACCTCTGCTGGTGACAAATCCATCAAGTGTGTAAAACCAAATGTCCCACCCCTAACAAATGAGCTATCTGAATTATCATCTTGTGTGAATATAGACTGATAGACATTTCCTGGGGAGAATACATTAAAATACTTCTGAAATGATTCTCTGCAGAGACCATGCCTAACAGCCAAACAATGTGCTTCAGAGCTCATCCCATTCTGCACTATTTTAGGTATCTGGGAAAAAAAATGTTTTTAGAATAAAAAATAAACAATTAAGTGATTAAACAGAAAATATTAGTGAAAGTGCAAATCCTTCAGTTTTACACTCTTAAGTTGTGCAAAATAGAACATTTCAAGTTTAAAGAAAACTCAAGAAAATACCTTGTATATAATAGGATTCTGACCTCCTGGGAAGTATACATCCTCCAACTCCCCAAAGGGAGGGGGAAGAAGAGAATTTGGAATATCTCCAAAATAGAGATATGTGCTTCCCTCATTCCTTTCAAACAACTCTGGATGGTTACAAACCTAATTTTCAGGGGAAAAACGTTTGGTGTTCGATAAGTAAAAATGTGAGACAGTAAGACAATAACTATCGATATGTAGACACATAAATCACGAGGTTTGTATCATAAATAATTATCTGATACTCACATCTAAGAGTATAATGCAAGAAACCTAAATAAGATTGCAACTTACCTTTCTCAGCTGAATGACTATATTCATTAGATTCATAATTTTCTTCTCGTTAAGATGTCCACGATTGCTGTCAAACAACTCAGCAAGAGAGATCTTATTCTTAATAGCTTGATAAAATGCTTGCTGCCGAGAGCTTAACTTGCAGTGTACTGTAACCTCTGTTTTCTTGGTCAGCTCAGAGATCACGTCCTTTTTAACTCTTCTTAGCATAAAAGGTTTTAAAATTGCATGCTACGAAAGTGAAGAAAAGCAACATGAATCAGAACCCAAAAAGAAAAGCACCAGTATAATTTCAAAAGAAGGATGGGACTGAAGAGAATACAATTACAGGCTATTTACAGTGTTTTTTTTTTCTTTTGTTAACAGTAAAATGTAAAGCTATGCAAAGCTACACAAAGTGCATTCAGTCAGCAAACAAAAATCACTCAGCTAATCTTTACATGGGAACACTGACCCCATTCTTATAAATCACCCTCTCCAAGCATGAAGTTAAAAATCAAGGATTTCATCAAGCTACAGATTGTAATCACATTTCTCTTTGATTTTCTCCTATTCCACAAATGTATCCACATTTTATTAGATCGTTGATGGTCAGAATTTAAAGGATGGTTGTATATCCTTGTGGATTTTTGCTGTAAGGAAAAGATGTTATTATGAAAAAAATTGAAAGTTAGTTCATGGTTTGAGATCAGTATTTAGTGAATGTTTTAGAAAGATTAATTTGATATAACAATTTACTTCTTTTCCAATCATGTCCGACATATTTCATGTAAGTGATGATACAAGGAACAAATTTTCTGGTTGAGAAAGGATTTAAGATAGATCCACTAAAAAATTCTCGAGAGAGGAAACTGAAAAGCAATGTCTAAGTACATCATTTCTTTCCCTTCATTTTCTGGATTGCTTCTTTTTTATCTGAATACCTTTTTTTTTTCCTTGTTTAGGGATAAATTGTTTACACCCAATCCTGACCCTAGACGTGATTTAACAATGTATTAATCATGCTGGCAATGCAACTCTAACAGAAGTACACTTACCAATCGGTTGAGCTGGTGCTCATTCAAAGTACCTCCATGCTCTGCATGATTTTCAATTCTGATAATACGAGAGACAAGGTTAATTATAGGTGAGAATGTTTCAAAATGAACATGGACCTTGATGAGAGATACATACCCTTTGGAAAACCACTCATTGAACTGTTCATGGCTGTCAAATAATGTGGGCATGATGAAATGTAGAAGGGCCCACAACTCAGCCATATTATTCTGAATTGGTGTTCCAGTCAAAAGCAAGCGGTTACGACAATTAAAACTAAGCAGTGTCTTCCATCTTATACTGCCAAAAGTAACCAATAGGTTGAGATGAGAATATACAAGATTCATAAATGAATTTGCAAAGCTACAAACATAGCTCCACCTTTCACCCTACTCCATTTGTAGGTACATGTATAAACATTTTTCATAGATACTTCATAATGCAGTGTTGACAAGATTGATAGCCATACACTGAAAGACTATACAATAATATCTGCAAGTCTCAACGCTGACAATTTTAAAAGATGATAAATGTCTACAAGGTTTTTCTTTTCTTGCCAATTTCCTTTTTTCTGCATGCTTTGCACCTAAGCAGTCATTTTCCATGACTCTTTAATACATGATCAATTTTGCGAACCAAGACAGTAAAAATAAAATACTATAGAGTGACAAAATAATAATATTATCATGCTTTAAAACATTTAGTATGAATGCAGAAGGTTGTCAGATGGTTCAAAACAGGCAAAACACATATCTCATTGACCTGTTTTTGAAAGTTATTCAAAACTAGAGGTTCTTTAGCTTCTTGACCATAAGTAGACATTACTAATGGATGCAATATTTTCATCTCAGAATTGATTGCTCGTATGAAAACATACTGATATCTTATACTGAATCTTAGAATCTTCTAAGATGGAAGATGACAGGTGTGGTTGGACTCTCCTTGTAGTACAGGTTATAAAGCTTGCTTTTGGTGGCCATTATTACTTCTAAAAACATCCAGGTGGGTCTAATTGTTCATAATTATTGAATTGCAGAGAGTGTGAATTGGAACTACTATTGACTACATAGAATATATTCATGAAAAAGAACATTTACGCAGGTTTATAAAATTAGAAGTGACAATCAATTGGAAAGAGGTCCATAAACTGTGACTTCAAAGATAGAGTTAAAACCTGCTGGAACTTTTGATAGCCTGGGCTTCATCCAGTACCATGTATTGCCATTTCACACGTCGGAAATACTTCTCATCAGACACTAGCAGTTGATAGCTGGTAATAAGAATGTGAAATCCAGCCTCCCTGGCAAGAAAGGAAATTGTTGACAATTAGTAATCATAATAAAGGATGCATATGCAGTTTTATCAAGAACTAATAACAAATCTCTGATTTGCATATCATATGCAGTGAAGCACCATAAAAGTGTTTGGTCAAGATACAAAACAAAGGGCAAAAATCTACTCACAGGAAAATCTGAAGAATATTAGTCAACAACTGACCTCTAAAGCTTGCAAGCTACTTTCAGAAATGGCACTAACATGGAAACTTTTTTATGCTTTATTTGCCAGTTGACCTATAGAAAATGTCTCTCATTCAACTTATTTATCACCCAAAAGGCACCATAACTTCCCAAAAGCAATTAATCATCCATTGGCTTCAAAATATTCAAAATATTTTAGAAAGGATAATGTTACCCTCCCATATCAGAGCCTACCAGTTTAAAAATCCTCACAATGTAGCCAGATAATGACACAAAGCTCTGCTCCAGTCGAAATTGAAAATTTTGTTTTCTCATATAGTGAGAACAAATAACTATCAAATATAGCACCTGACTGCATTAAGAATACTCCCTTTCTCAAGTTTCAACCACTTCTTATAATATGACGAGGCTACCAAAGAATGGAAATTACCTTCGATAAAGACGCTTAGGATTGATGTTTTTCCTTAATATTGTTCTCTCATGAATGCCACCCCAATATGGAAGGGTTTTCAAGTCAGGACAAAAACGACTTATTTCATCAGCCCAGTTATTCAACACAGAAGCCGGCGCAACTACCAGAAATGGCCCCCATATATTTTTCTCCTGAGCAGTGACTCAATTCAAGTTACTACAACAAAAATATAATTAAGAACATAGACATAAAATACCAACTAAAATAACTACCTCAGCTAAATGAGCCAAGAATGCCATAGCTTGGATAGTTTTTCCAAGCCCCATCTCATCAGCAAGAATACCATTTAAGCCCTGAAAGGGCAAACAAGGAGGTTTTATAAACAAGTTCAAAAAAGAATTTATCGTGTATTCATGCAGAAAGTACAACAACCTGCTCATAACAATTAACCAGCCACTGAAGACCTTTCAATTGATATTCTTTAAGGCTACCTTTAAACAACTCTGGTGTCTGAACAGTTGATGTAACAGGCATGGTGGAGCTGCAAAAAGTAGCAATAGAAGTCAGTTAAACTGAAGTGGGAAAATTCATTTTTTTTTTCAGTAATCTTATTCACAAGAGGAAGCAAATAAAAGGAGGACCCACGGATTATGGAGATCTATGTTACTGGTTCCTTCAACTGAAGCATCAATATCAGCAGCTTGACGCAGCTTTGAGCATTCAGTATCGAAAGCACTCGTTAACTTTTTCTGCTTAGACACTGCATCTTGAGCAGCTTTCAAAGCCTCTTTTCTCAATTCAGCATCCTCAGGGTCTTCCTCATCAGCAGGCCCAGTTCCAGTAGAGCTCAAAAGCATATCTTCATCATCCAATTTTTCATCTTCCACAGGTAAAGCTTCTGAGGGCTGTGAATTTGGCTTATTTTGCATGAAGTGGCTGTAAAGTTCAGTTTGCTGTATGAGAAAATTGAGCCTTTGCTGCTGTCTCTTTGCTTCTCGAAGCTCCTGTTCACGCTTCAAAGCTTCCGCAGCCTCTCTCTCCTCCTTTTTCCTCACTTCTGCCTGCAAGGAAAGGGATCCAGATAAATACAACAGTCACTTCACTGGCATTTCAAAGTTCATAATCCAGATAAATATTGATCACTCTGTTCTGTTAGCATGTGTTTGTACTGCCTCATAGCAAGTCAAGGTAAATAAGACTAATCATTATGTTGGATGGTCACATTTTCTTGGACATGAATTCCAATGGGCAAAAATTTCAGCTAGCACATCACAATAAATATGATAAATTAAGGCCTATCTAATAAATAGAAAATCATGTCTTTCATGTTTATCTTAACACCATAACAGAAGGTCTAGAGAGAGGGAGAGAAGAAGAGAAGAGTTTGTTTCAGCAGAAGGGCCTTTACATTTATGATCCATTATGAATTTTAAATTATAATAAAGCAAATCTCTAACACATGGCACCATTTGATGGATAGTACAGTAGTTAAACTTCAGCAAGAAAACAGAAAGTTACCATCTCCTTATCCACTCGCTTCCAGAACAGCAACATATCTCTAGCTAACTTCCTAGTGCGAATTGCAGCACCTCTCATCAGTTTGAGTGATCTGCTAACCTTGAATTTTACCTGAAACATGACACATCAACCACCATTAGAACATGGAGGACATAATACTACATAAGCTGAAACAAGAAGATTGCATGTCCATAGATTTTCTAAAATAAACACAAAATTTTGAAGGTCAGCAAAATTATGAAGGCCAAACAGCACCACATACCTCTCTTTGACAATTCTCTGCGAACCTCTTTGCATCTATCAGTTGTTTTCTATGGAAAGTAGTGAAAATCCTATGATGCTTAGGTATGTCTCTTTTTACTATATTCACCCAAACCTTACCAATCTTCTCCATTTCCTCCCTCTCAATGACAGCAGGGTCTTTCTTTACCTTTGGCTTCTTGGGTAGACTATGCTCTATGATCTGCATTTGAGGAAAATAATAACTGAATAAAAGGTATTTCATCACCAAATTCACAACGAATTATAAATAAAATAAAATAAAGAAACCTATTGAAAAGTAAGTACTTATTGTTCAAATGGGACACGAACCTCATATGTGTCTCCTTTCTCCAAAACCTTCACATAATAGACCTGTAATACGCCACCCTCTGACAAAATAGAGCGCTGTATATTTCCAGCTGCCCCCTCCGGTATGGAGGAATTCAAAGCAGCATCAGTTATCTTTAGACTGAACTTCTGGGATGAGTTAGACGCAGCTAATGCCTTCAATCTGGCCTGAAGTGATTCATACTGGGGTCGGGGCTCTCCCATCCCTGCTCGGCTTCTGGGTCCAAACCTTTTATCATTGGCCATCATTTCAGCCAATGACCCTAAATCCAGGGTGCCCTTCAAATAAAATTCTTCCACCTTGATGTCTGAGAAGCTTGGCAAGTTCAATGATGCTGCTAATTTATCATAAGAGGGTGGTATCCTATATGTAATACCCTCTCCAATATCTAAATATGCAGGTTCATAGGATATTCTGCAAGGTTGAAAAAGTATCCACCCAAATGAAACTTAAACTAAAAAATTAAAGAGAGAGTTTGAGAGAATACAGTAACCAGGCGCGTATTCAAAATTATCTATTTGAACTGCACCGGCAAAAACTTACTTGGGTGTATAATCTGGTTCAACATAGTCCCCACGCTTTTGAGGTGTAATATCATTAAGCCATTCAGATGTGTTTTCCACATCATACAACACTCCTCGTTGCTCATTCCCCAACTTCCTAGTCTTTGAACTACCCAAACTGCTCTTTGTAACAGGAATTGCCATTCGCTGTGGAGTAGGTGCAGGACTTGATGAAGAATCCTTGAACCTCCTCTTGTACTTCTGAATGTGCTCTCCCAGCATAGATCGATATCGCTCCTCAGTAATGTGCGTTCCGTAGTATCCGTCTCCCTCCTCTCCGTCACTTTTATTAGACAGTTTCTTTCTCTTAGCTAAACTCAAATCCCTCTCCGGTATAGTCCCATTGCCATAATTTGCCATGACACCACCTAAATACAACCAACACAAACAATTTATGCATACATAAGTGAAATTCCCTCCAGCATAATCAGCACCAAAAATCTACATTGCACAAATGCAGTAAATATATAGGCAAAGCGAGTATGAATTGAATAATATAGATCATAGAGGAGTACAAAATCCTATGGGTTCATGTGAAGTCAAGTGTAAATGAAAAAAACTTCAAAATGCAATGAGTACCTTGGCTACCTCTGCTCTCATCCTGACTACTATTCCCATAATAATCAAAATCATCATCCGGTTGTGGAACTTTGAAGTTCACCAAAGACTAAAAAGCAAAACAAGAATAACAAAAACAGAAAACACAATGAAATTCACATACATAAACAGAAAAGAGAAGACCACAATTCCAAAAAAAAAAAAAAAAAAAAAAAAAAAACCGAAATTTGAACAAATTAAACCAATCTACCATGAACAAACTGTGCATTAGCTCGTAAAAACATGAAATTGAACCCAATTGATAACACCAAAACCAGAACACATGAGTACACACCTCAAGATTAAACAGATTGGAATAGGAAAGCGAGTCCCTGGCTTGTCTCCTGTGTTCCATGAAGCAGAGAGCTTGAAGATAAACTTCAGAAGCAAAAGCCTAAGATTTTGAAACGCATGAAGCGAACTCTAAACAGAAAAAGGAGACGACACGAAGAATAATAAATAATAAGAAGAAACCCTAAGCCTAAGGCTTAATGGATATTGACATAGAAAAGACGAGGGAAGGTTAGGGTGCGTAGGATAAGGCGAAGAGAGAGAAAAGGGAAGGACCGAAGGTGACACAGGCGGTGCAGGAAGCATCGGGGCGTACTAACATGCGCCGAGTGGGCGCCATTTTGTTAACGTGCACTTTTTTCTTTTTATGATTTTGTGTCGTTTGTTTGCGTTGTGTGTACTTCCCGTTTCTGATCTTTCGCTGCTGTGCTTCCATTTCACCTTTTCCTACTTGAAACGCTGGTAGGCTTGCAGCTGGGGGGCTGGGCGCTGGGCCGATTGGGCCACAGGCCCAAGTATGTTTTATTTAGAGGCGTAATCGGCTTGGATCTCCGGTTCTGAATCGGTTTAGAAATTATTTTTTTCGGGCTGATTTCAATTCTATCGGCCTAGTGCATGATTACTCGCTGGTTTTTAATTTTTTAACAATTTCTCGCACTAACACACAACAACTAGTGTTGGAAAAAAAAAAATCATTTGAAAGAGTCATTTTTTTGTTAATTTGTTAACTTTATTCTCAACAATCAATCTATTGTTGTTTATCTCAAAAGTGAAATAGCAATTTGATGATCGACGGATTAAAGCGAGTGAATTGCGGACGTATCAAATACTTAATGCGAATCATCATATTAAATGATAAATGCGCTGACCAACTTAAATATCAAATGATTGCAGAAACTAATTATATGATAAACAGTTCAGTAACTCTACAATTTTGAAGAACTAGAATGTTAAGAGTGTGTAAAAATATAAATGTTAAGGACACGTAAATATTATCTGACTTTATAATTTAGTTGATTAAATTAAATTAATTAATTAATTAATTTACATCAAAATCCATTAATTATCTAATTGAACTTTGGTTAGGCTCATGCTAATTAATCCATTTTGATATGTCTAAGCGGTATTGTTTTACTCTATAAATCTATTTTTATCTATGTATCAAGATTAGCCGATTAAAATGTACATATATTGGTAATTTCTACTTATTCTTTTATCTGATATTAAAGAGGATAGTTTTGTCCTACGTATTTTAAATTTTTCCTAAACAAAATCAGTTTGATCAAATTAAAAGAAAGGCTTCTGAACAAATCCAAAACCGTTGAAATTTTGAAATCCCAGCGCCTATTTTTTTTCAAAATATTGGGGCTGGAAAACGAGTAGTACTTTACGCGGAATTTCTTACAAAGAAAAATTCAGTGCATGCCACCCCATGAAAAAAAGTTGACAAAGTTTGAAAGTCAACCTAAAATCGAGTTGCCGCGGTGATAAATACAAGTGGCCACGTGGAAGTCGTGAACGAAGATTGCGAGTGTATGTAATAATGCAAGTACATAAATGCCCTTTGACAGACTAAAACTTATGGTCCTTTTCACATTATATGGAATTCAGGATTCAAAGCCAGGAGGACGGAGTGGGATTTATGAGAGATGATAAGGATAGAATGGGCATTATATATTATACACATATTTATATCGCCCGACAGCGGTAACATGGCTAAGGAATTTGTTTTTGGATAAACCATGTGAAGACGTAACGGAGAACCAAACCACGATATAAAACATGCACGTGTGAGTATAGGCCACGTAAACGCGTACCAAATCACTTTTTGATTTATTATTTTATTTTAAAATATAAATTATTTTATATATTTTAAAAAGTAATAAATGATATATTTTCAATATTACTTTTATTTACACTAAATATAATAAATATTTCACAGGTAATTATTAATTTTAAGATAAATAATATTTTAATCACATTATCCTTAAGTTTATTATAATACAAAAGAATTAATTATTTCTTTAATTCTTATATAAAAATTTTAAACGACTTATATTTTGAAATAAATAGAATATTAAATAATAAAAAATATTATTGTTTGTTAATTACGTAATAATGAGCTGTCTTCGTCCTCATAACAGTAAAATACAAATTTAATCCTTAAAAATTGAATTCTCTGGAAAAATCTTTACATTAACGTCAAAGAAGATTACTCTACACTAATAAAAATAGAGAAATATCTTTTAATTATACAAAAAAATTGTCAAACTTTACTATCGTAGAGTGGAGGAAAAGCCAGAGCAACAGCCTTTTGAATTTAGAAAATTGAGAGATAGTGGAGAAAATAGTTTCATTCTATTAAATGTAGAGATGGAGATTTTTTTTTTTTCTTTTTTGGCAAAACCCATATTTAAGCTTGAATTTATTGAGTTTTATCTTAAACTTGCATTTGTTAATATTAGACCCTTCAATTTTATCTTTATCAAGATTAAGCCTTAATTAAGAGTAATTGGAAATTCAAGTCACAAATAATAAAAACAAATTTAATAATAATGTGACACGTGAAAATCGCAAATCTCATATAGAAATTAAAATAAAGATAAATAAAAATTAGTAAAAAAAATTTCAAATTCTTCCTTCGTAAAATTGAAATGAAACCTAAACTATAATTTACTGTTAGGTCATACATGTAGTCACCACTAAACTATGCATTAGTGATTGTATATAATATTTATCTAAATTAATTTTGTTTTACTAATCAAATTCAAATTTTTTAAATTTTATTTTAGGTACTATAAATCTCCGACATAAAGGGTCTATTCGGTAATACTAGTTATTTTAGTAGCTGTTATTGATTTTATAAGCTATTAGCTATTTATATAGCTGTTTAGAAAAAAAAAATGATTGGTATAAATAGCTGTTTGATTAACTGTTGAATTTAAAATAACAAAATAGAACATTTAAATATAATTATAGAAGTGAACCCATCATAAATAAATAGATAATTTATATATTGTGTTATTATTTTTCTATTAAAAGAATGTCAATCTACAGAGTGTAGTCCAATTATATAAATTGAAATCATTATCAAAAATGATAATACAATTTTCTCACATATTCCCCGATTAATTTGTTATTAAATTATTTTATTTAATTTTTTATATAAAATGATGTAATTTTTTAACTTAATTACAGACTTGTAGTACCATAACAACCATTGAAAAAAAAGAACTATTGTTAATATAAGTTAATTTAGAATAAAATTGTCAAAAAATTTTCAATTAAAAATTAAAAATGCTAAATGTTAGATGGATTAATATTTTAATAAATATTATCTTATCCATTAACAGCTATTTTACATATTACATTATCGAATGATATAATTTACAAAAACAGTATTTTAATGTAATCAAAATTCTAAACACTTCGAGTGTGTTCACTTGTAGAAATTAGAGTAGCTTTCTAAAAAAGTTTTTCAAAAAAATTAGAAAATAGAGTTTTATGTTCGAATCAGTCAATTTTCTATTTGAAAAACTAGAAAACAGGTTTTCAGTTTTTCAAAATTTCACTAAGATTTGGAAAACAACTTTAAGTTGTTTTTCAGAGTATTTCTTTATAATAAAAGAAATATTTTCCAACTGTTTTTTACTTTTTTTAAATGAAATTTTCATAATTAAAATTATAATATTTAAAGATAATTTTTTGTATAAAATATTTTCATTTGAAAAAATAAAAATATTTAAGTAAAATAAGATTTTATATTATTCTTTAATAAATAATTAATTTTATTGTTACAAATATATTATATATTTTATTTTTTAAAAATTATACAAAAATGATAGAAAATGATATTATTGTAAATAATCAATTGTAAAAATCCAAAACCGTTTACATACAAAATTTCTAAATTCATTTTATACTATTTTATTTTTTTTAATTATAAAAGTTATAAATAAAGTCTATAAAATTAAATTAAAATATAATTTTTTGTTATTATCAACGTGAAGGCATTTTTTCATTTTCTACTTTTTATTTTTATTTTTTTAAAAAATTAATTTATTAAGAAATAAAAAATAAAAATAAAAAAAAACTTTTTCTATAAATAAGCAGAGTTTTTTTTACCCAAGAGAGAAAAGGTTGTATAAGATTCAAAATAACGTTTAAGCGAAACCAGATATATTCGTAAAAACTCAGCATCGAATACACTAATTTTGTACTTGTCCACAACTTATAAATCGGAACCATCCACTGCAAAATTAATATCTCACAACCAATAAGAAAATTACCGTTGTTTCATTCAGTTTCTTCCTCATAATGTCTGGCTATCCCCATCAACCACCCAGTTACGGCTACGGCGCGCCACAGCAACCATACGGCGCCTCTCCATCGCCACCGCAACCTTACGGCGCCGCTCCACCTTACGGTGCGCAACCACCAACTCAGCCTTACGGCGGTCCATCAGCTCCTTACGGGGCTCCCTACGCACACCCTCCAGGCGACAAGCCCCCAAAGGACAAGCCTCACTCCTCTGCTCCGGGCAGCTACCCACCGTCGGCTGCTTATGGTAGCCCATTCGCCTCCCTAATGCCCTCGGCTTTCCCTCCAGGCACGGATCCCAACGTCGTCGCGTGCTTTCAACTCGCCGATCAAGACGGTAGCGGATTTATCGACGATAAGGAGTTGCAGAGAGCTCTATCGACTTATAATCAGAGCTTCAGTTTGAGGACCGTTCATCTTCTCATGTACCACTTCACCAACACCAACACAAGAAAGATCGGTAAGATTTCAAATTTTTTCCCCTTTCATTTCCAGTTTCCCTTTCCATTTCATTTTGGAGCGCGCAATTTAGCATAAAATTGTTACTAGTTTCTAATTTGTGCCGAGTGTTGAGGATAGACTAGAGTAACCAGTATGGCGTCGGACCGTCGGTTGCTTAATTACGCTTGAATTGATGTGGCTTTTGGATTCATCCGAGCATAATACACGTGGAAGCGCCTTATAAATCTCTGATTTTTTTTTTTTTTTATAATTTAAACATTAAGTTCTTTAGTTAGGTCACTAACTCTGGGCCCACTTTGTTCGTATTTATTTTTGACGCGGAGTTTGTTTGAAAAGTCTTTGCTATTTAATATTTACTGATTTGTTTATTTAAACTTTGATTTTGGCTGTAAAAGATTTTAAAATTTGAAAATTTAATTCAGGGCCGAAGGAATTCACTCAAGTGTTTTACAGTCTTCAGAACTGGAGGGTAAGTTTTGGTTTTGAATGATTTTTGTTATTATTTGCCAATTTTTGTATGCATTATTTGATTCCATATGGGATTTTTATATGCAGGCCATTTTTGAAAGATTTGATAGGGATAGGAGTGGCAGGATTGATCCTAACGAGCTGAGGGAGGCACTATTGAGTTTAGGATTTGCTGTTTCGCCTGTCGTCTTGGATTTGCTCGTCTCTAAGTTTGATAAAACTGGAGGGAAAGCCAGGGCCATCGAATATGACAATTTCATTGAGTATGTCTCTTTTCATTTGATCAATATTCGGGATTTTTAAACATTGGGAATTATGATTATTATTATTAATACTATTTAATTTTAATGTGCATACCAAGCTAATTTTTTGTTTTTCTTTTTTTTGTTCTCTCTCCCTTGTAAACCCAGGTGCTGTCTTACTGTCAAGGTGAGCTCTTTACTTTAGTATTACTACTTTCTTTTGCATTTATTGGATGCATGGTTAAGTGGCTGTGCCTTTTCATTTATGATTAGCTAAATTGCATGAAGTTATATGCAACTCAACTTGAGATTATTCTGCACGATGAATGCCTCAGTGAACTCTAGCATGGTATAAAAATAACGGGAGTTGTAAATTTTTGATTTTTTTCCATGACATTTTGTGCAAGTGCGGTATTAATATATAAGAAATCCCTTAATATATAATGTCTTCTTCTCTAGCCATTGGCTTGACCACAGATTCAAATCCAGTTTCCATTCTGGTTTCTTGGGAAGAGCACTGGTGTTTGTAGATTGTAATTTAAGAAAGTATTTTAAAATTAAGGCTGCTTGTAATATTGCATTTTCATAAAAAAATTGTTTCTATGCTTTATTTTAACAACAGAATGAGAAAAAAAATTTTGGGTTATCTAGAATTGTCGCGTTTATACAACAATTTCAATGTTTGAATTAAGATTAAGAGTTTATACTCTAAGACTTATCTGATCTTATCAATGCTAGTTCTTACTGTTCATATGTTATGATATGAATATACCACACCAATTAATTATGTATGGATGATGAGATTCCATTGACACAGAGCCAATTTCAATAGACTTATTGGAGGGTGTTCTGCATTTTAATGTTCATGACAATTTCCTTTCAGGGGCTGACTGAGAAATTCAAGGAGAAAGACGCTACATACTCTGGTTCAGCAACTTTCACTTATGAGGCTTTCATGTTAACTGTTTTGCCATTCCTCATAGCGTAGGATGAAAATCGAAAGTTCAACAGTTTGGACTCTGAATTTTATGTATTTCTTCAGTGCTTTTGCAGATAGTTCTCCTCCCTTGTTCATTTCCATTCACTTCTTGTATAAATAAGTATTTGTAGTTTTGTTGTAAACTTCTTAAGAGCTTAAAGAATATTTTAGTATGTTGATATATTTCTGTATTTTATGTTAATGAAAGCCGTGTAATTGGTACAACATTAATATCTAAGTCATCTGTCACCTGAAATGAAAAAATTTGCAACCAAAAAAAAAAAAAAAAAAAAAAAAAGAATTGTGCATTGAAAAAGAAAATTCAAATTCCAATTCGAAGTAATTGCTATATATACATTATTCAAAATATGAGTAAGAGAAATACTAGAAAATAACAAGCTCTCGCTTATAAATTCAATTTCATAGAAATTGAGTTATTTGGTCCTCTCTTTATTTATGTAATTTTTCGTTCTTATAGACTTAGGTTGAAGCACCATTCGCATTTGGTCTGTACATGTAAACTGGTCTTCCATCTAATGGCTGAGACGGTCTAGCATTTGCCTCAAATCCCTAATATGGAACATCAGCAAAAAGCAAAAACTTATTTACTAATAATGCTTTTCTGGTACAAATTTTCGTTTTTTATTTAATGTCTAAGAAGGAAGTTACTAAAAAAGCATGGAATGTTGAATTCATATAAAATAAGATATTTGAAAAAAAAAATTTTTGATATTTTAAAATCATTTCCTAAAAAAAATACTTTTTCTTAAGAAATTAAATTTTGTATAAAAATGTTGTTATAAATATTTTTAGTTTTGAACAACAATCAAAACATGAAAATACTTATGAAAGAGTAATATGGTTGCATACATCATGAACAGCATCCCTCAGTGCTTTCACTTGCTCCCTTGAAACTGTCCTCACCTATCAAAACAAAAATGGTATTTTACTTCAGTAGAGGATTTAAAAAATCCAACATGGAAATTATAAATAAATAAATAAATAAATAAATTATCACCTTCTTGACTATTGTCCAAATAACCCCCTCAGTGCATGGAGGAGTAGTAAGAGAACCATTATATCTATAATACTTTCTGCTCCCAAACCTGATAT
Organism: Jatropha curcas; assembly: GCF_041381405.1. Taxonomy (NCBI): domain Eukaryota; kingdom Viridiplantae; phylum Streptophyta; class Magnoliopsida; order Malpighiales; family Euphorbiaceae; genus Jatropha; species Jatropha curcas. Next base: position 2,393,599 of record NC_143152.1, on the reverse strand, counting down.
TTCCTGGGTTCACAATTCCCAAATCTATTTCTTCTTTTTCCACTGTTCTTTTTATGTGTTGGAATAACTGAGAAATGGAATAACGTTAGTCTATAAATTAAAACTACTAAAATCTAAATGAAATTAAGTTCGAGTTTTACTCATGAACTATATGCTCGAGTTTAAAAAACTAAGCTCGAGTTTAGAACGTTTTATTGTAAATGAACTTCATCTCTACTCATTCATAGTTTATAATTTAAAAAAAAAAAAAAAATTGAGGCTTATTTATAATTTGATCCTGGAGATTCAAACTCGTTTACAAGCTTGTTAGCTTGAAAGTGAACTCGTGAGTTTGAGCTTGAAAAGCAGGCTTATTGAGTTCGAACTTGAATGAATCTTTTTTTGAAGCTAAATTTTGAATAATTCACGAGTGCCTTGCCTTGAATCAACTATTGTACATTCTCATGTATTATAATGTACACAATACCTTGGAAAGGAAAGGATCATGGCGGCCGTATTTGTAAACAATTCCAATAACAGCAATCTTTCCTTCAGAGCTCTCGTGAACCAAGTGAATCTCCAATTCATACCTATAAACACAAAATGGAGATTTTAGAACACTTTTATAAGGGAGAAAAAGAATATATTACGAAGAAACCAAACCTTGAACCATTGAAAGTGTGCTCTGAAGGAGAATGCCAATGGCATTGTTGCAATTTGTAATCAGTACCATTGATCTTAATTTTCCCTGCATCTCCTTTCCATATCACCTGCTCAAAATAGTCGTTTAGATACAAGTGGTTTTAAGAATATCGAGAAGTAGCTAATAAATTTTTTCTTATTTTATTTTAATTTTATAAAAAATAATTTAATCAAATTAATAAATATTTTATTATAATTTAAAAGAATTAATCGTTTTTTTTAATAACCATGCATGAGAGAGCAAGTGAATTAAGTTTAATCACCGCAATGTCATGTCCCCTGTTCTTTACACTTGCAGGAGCTGGCTTGTAACATCTATGCAATTTCCCTAATTTACTTGAAGTTTGTACCCTTTTATTTAAAAGGTCAATAGGAGACTGCAATTTTCCATTATTACAAACTTGCCACTCTGGCTCAATATTACCCCAGTGCTTCGGCCCTTTTCCAGTATCTTCATCGTATGTAAATGGGCTCTCATCACCTGTTCATTTAAAAAAAAAAAAAAAATTCATTGAACAATATTTATTTTATTTTAAGTAATGCTTAATCTTTTAAATGACTAAGTCAATTAGATTCCACTAAAGCAAGAAAGTGGAATCTTCTTTGACCAAAGTTAAAAAATAGATTTGGCCAAGTAATTAACTTGGGATAAATTAAATAAAAAATGTTAAATTTCCTTTTTAAAAAGGAAATAAGATTTAGATTCACTTAGTACAACATTAAAAATTAAGCAAAGAATCCAATGCATGGTTTTATTCTATAGTACAATGCAGGTCTGAAGTTTTAAAGGTGATAAAGAGCAAAAAAATATGAGTGGGAGCCTCAAATTCAAATCCGTTATTTTTCACCAATTTAATGAGCCGAGCCAAGAGAGAGCTATCTTTATTGTGTAGCATATAGTGTTATTTCAGTTCATAAAATCCTCCGTGAATTATAAAAAGAGCAAAGAATAGGATAAAAAAGAAATTGTAATACCTATTCCAGACGGGTAAAAACATTGTCACTATTTGCTTATGTAAAGAAACAGACAACCCTCTAGACCAATTTAAAGAGGAGACAATTGTCTGAAAAATACTGAATCTGCTCTTTTCTCTTTTTTCCACATATATGTGCATGCATTTTAAAAATGCAGAAATCAATAATGCAAATTTTACAAAATTTTGTTAAATTCACTATTATCATATTTATACATATTGTTTTGAAGGGTAATACTATTTAAATATAATTAGCATAAAAAGAGAATGCATAAAAGCTGGAGGGACAGGAACTAAACCAATTCGCTGATTTATTAAACAAAATATAAAGATATTTAATTCACTCTTACAAAAATTTATGAATCTTTTTTTTTTAATGGAACTGTTATTTAACAATTATTAAAATAAAAAATCATCTCATCCTGAATAAAAGCTGGAGGGATAGGATCACATTCCAGCCACCTGAGCTAGCAAATAGGCATACTGATTCCTTGATTTCTTAGAGAAAGAAAAAAAAAAAAAAGCAAATACAAAAACAACAGCGAAATACCAAGTGCACAGCTAAAGCTAATCAACTAGCCAATATATCATATATAATATCATATGATTTTCAAACAAAAAAATCATATACAATATCAGATAAAAATTGAAAAAAAAAAGTTTCAAAAATGACATTAGAATTGAAAGTAATTACAAAAACATTTCAAGAGATATTTCAAAACCCAGATTTGATTAATGGTTAACTTCTGCAATTAAATGACTCCCTAATGAGAAAGTATATGCATGTATAATGTGCAGAAGAGGGAGAGAGAGAGAGAGAGAGACAGAGAGCATACCAACTTCAGACTCGAAAGCAATGGAGATAATGGCCAATGAGCAGAGAAGAAGAGAAAGAAGAAAGCGAGAAGCCATTTTTAAACACCTTATTTGATGCTCGAAATGGGTAATTTACAGAGACATTCTCATTCTCGTATTTATAAGGTAAGTGACAATTCCGCTTAGTTGTTGATGGGGTGCGTTGATTGGTATCACGCGCTTTTGTCAAGCGCGTGAAACGGATTTTCCATAACGGTTTTAGAACGGGGGTTTTTATTAATTGTAATAATTATTGGTGAAATTTATTTATTTATTATTAATTAGGTGTATTTCTAAAACAAATGGGTAAAAATATACTACTCCACCAGTTTATTTTTATCTTAAAAGGACAGATGGAAGAGTAAAATGGGTCGGGTATTGTCGGGTATTGTATTTGCTCCAACTCAATTATATAGGTTTTTTTGGGTGAAAAAATAGATAACAAAAATTAATTATTATATAATCTATCTATCTATAATATCTATAATTTATAATTATATCTATAATCTACTAGGTTTATTAATTGATAAAAATATCATTAAAGATATTAATTTAATTAGTTGAAAAATAAAAATAATTTAATTTTGATTGATCATATAAATTTTCTATTTAAAAGTATTATATATTATATAATGTGTATATTAAATACAAGAATATAATAAAGATTTTAATTTTATTGATAAAAAAAGCATTCTTTAATTGAATAAACTAATAGATTAAAATACATTCCTAGACTAATTAAAATACATTTCTTAAAAGAATTATTCCTTGATTAAATTTAATTAAATTGACTTGTAATTAAAATATTTTATTATTATTAGCTTTTTATAATTGATAATTAAAACAGTTTATCGTTAATAACTATTTTTACAACTTAGATGTACGTATAATATCTCATCAAAACTAATCAAATACACTGATTTGGAGAGAATCCATTCATATTCTTCATTAAAAGAAAAATTAAATTATTAAAATAAATACTAATGATTCATACGGTTATTTGGAACTCAAATTAGGAAATACTAGTAATTAATAATAATAGACTTATTTTGATATTGCTATTTATTTGTACAGTTTTAATTTCGTTTGGGAATTTTTTCACAATTGAAAATTTTTAATTACCGTAAACTGTTTAACTATATTTTTATATTTATATCGATGTCTACGTCTATAACTATCGATATAAACATATAAAAATCTAACTAAATTTGTTTATGTGGCATGATATTATGAAACTTATTTGGAGATGTAGATTTTTACTTCTGTTTAAAATTTTTAACATATCGATTTTATTATCTAAATCGAAGAAATCAAATTATAAAATTTTTTATTTTCTTTTTTCAATAATTAATAACTATATAATAATTTTATTTCATTAATAAAAAACTCACTCTTTTCTTTATTTTGCAATAATTAATAATCCAAATAATAAATTTTCTACATTAATAATAGAACACTAATTAGGCTTTGCAATAATTAGTAATCACACTATAAATTGACGTAACATTTTGTTATTTTATAATTTAATTCTCCTCTAATTTTTTTAAAAATCTTAATTATCTTTTGAGTATTTTGTATATAAGTATACTAGCTGCATCTACTAAATTCATTATACAAATTTTTGTTTTCTTTTTCATGTTCAATATATTTTTAGTTAGTGATAAATATTTAATACCTTGAGCAAAAGACACTAATGATTAACCATTAGTAAAGTTTTTTTTTAGGTAATTTTATGATTTGAGTAATTGTTTTAATTTATAAAATAAATATTTATATTTATTGTTTTAGTTTAGCTAAGAAAGTAAATTTATTATTTTTAATTTATTAATGTAGAATTCATTTATCATTTTTTGAATTTACAGAAAATTTTGGATCATTAGTTTTTGTCATTTTTATCCTTTTATCCTTTGGATTAGTAGAAAATTTTGAATTTATAGAAAAATTCTTTTATCCTTTTCACAAACAGCAAAACCCACAACTATCCATCTCTGCAACTAAAGAAGTAGAGTCAATGAAACTCTTTTCTAATCTTCCTTTTTTTTTTTTTTTTCCCCAAATCTTTATCTATATCAATCTATTTTTTTTATTTGAGTTTTCTTTTCCCCCATGGCTAGTGTTAATCAATACTAAGACAAAACTCTGTGTTTAAACGATATTGTTTATTAATCTTCTTTTTTACATATGTGTTATTATTTATGTCGAATCCATCTAGTAATATTATTAAGACGATGTTAGATAATTACAATACAACTTTAAAACATAACTTTGGAAGAGCAATCTATATTAGAAGATGGTTAATCAAAGTGATTTCCCTTAGTTTTTTTTTTTTTCCTTTTAGTTTTTTCGAATTTGTTGCTTTTCTCGGATCATATTATTGTAATTTTTTGGATTTTCTTTTGGGTAATTGTTTTTTGACGTTTTTGTTACTTTTGTTAGATTGGATCCTTTATGAGAAATATATATTTACAAATTCTATGACGATTATTAATAGAAATATTGGGTTTTGCTGACTAATTCTTTGTATTTTATGAATTTCAATTTGCATATGAGAAGAAAATTTGAGATATATGCTGAAAGAAACAACCGCATGAAGCGGAAAAAAAAAATATACATATAGTTGTATATGATTTTGACCGTACGACTTTCACCCATGTTTTCTAACCTAAAATGAATTAAATTGGACTATTTTGTATGAGTTGCTGCTGAAATTGACCCAAAAGGTAAAATACGAGCTTTTTACTTTTTGTATACAATTTAGGGTCTAAATTGATTTTTATTCCTATAAAATATAGATTTGGCCAAGTAATTAACTCTAGTAAATTAAATTAAAAAGTTCAAAAAGAAATATAGATATATTTGTGTTTAGTTCCCTTTTCAAAAGGAATAAAGATTTACTTAGTGAAGCTTTTAGAAATTAAGCAAAGAATCAAATGCATGGTTTTATTCTATAGCACAGTGTAGATCTGAAGTTGTAAAGGAATAAAAAGCAAAAAAAAAAAAAAAAAGATAAAAAAAAAAGAAATTGTGAAGGAATAAAAAGCAAAAAGAAAAAAAAGAAAAAAAAAAAAAAAGAAATTGTGAAATCTTTTCGGATGTATAATTGAAGCATTAAACACTATTTGCTTATATAAAGAACAAGACAATCCTTTAGACCAATTTAAAGAAGTTATTAGGATATTTTTTGGTGTATTAGTTATTAAAATATTTTTAACATATAATATAAGTTTAATTTGAAGTACTTTAGTACTCTTATAATTTGTAAAACTTATGTTTTTATTATTTAATTTGAACTATTTATGAATCAAAACTATTAAATGATACGTGTGTTTTGGTGAAAAAATATTTTTAATAAACAAATATTTTTTTATTGAAACCAATGCTTTCTCACATGTATCTTTTGTTGATTAGTGGTCATATCTCATATTTGCACTAAAATCATCAAATGAATTGTGTTTGAGTAAAAAGGTCATTTGACAATTTAAAATTTTTATTTTGTATTGAAACTACCAGTTAAATTGATGGTTTCAATACAATATAAAAATTATTGTTTATTCATATAATTATTTTTTGCTGACAGTTTGTCAGTACGAGTTACTTCTCCTATTGCATTGAAATCGCCAATTGAATTGGTGGTTTTAGTGCAACACACTCTTTCTATAGCAAGACAAATATTATATTGATAAATAATTTTGATTTGACATTAGATTGAGAAATAGTTTTTTGAAGAATATTATTTTTGTCAAAAATCTAACGGAATGACAAAATAATTGGACAAGGAATGACAAAATAATTGGACAAAATTGATATACAAGGATAAAATAATATATTTTAAAAAATATAGGAACAAAGTAGTTAATTTTGACATAATATGGGGTAATTTCATAATTTTCCCACAAAATATTTATTTCAAATTTGGCATAGCTTAAAATTGGATCCAATTGATTACAATTAAAACGTGAGGGGTCAAAATGACATTTTAATTTTAACTTTTGTATTGGATGTAAATTTTAAGTTTTTTGAAGAGGTGATGGACAGATTGGATATTTATTCCTAATTCGTCTAATCTGAAAACTACATAAATCCCAAAAAAACCCTACTCCTTGCCCTTTCTTTTCTTTTCCAATTCTCGAAGTAAAAGAAACACCACCACCACCTCCACAACCTCCAGCAGCGGCAACCATGGCTAACTATGATCTGACACCAAGAATGGCGCCTCATCTTGACCGGCACTTGGTGTTTCCTCTACTGGAGTTTCTCCAAGAACGGCAGCTATATCCAGAGGACCAGATCTTCAAATCGAAAATTGAGCTCTTGAACAAAACAAACATGGTCGATTACGCCATGGACATCCACAAGAGCCTCTACCATACCGAAGACGTCCCTCAAGGTAACCTAAACTTACTCTTAGGCTTAACTTACTATATTGCATGTATACTTATTTAATGTGTTCGAGAGGGCTTCGTTTAGATATGGTGGAGAGAAGGGCGGAGGTTGTGGCCAGATTGAAGGCCCTCGAGGAAGGTGCGGCGCCGTTAGTAGCGTTTTTGCAGAATGCGAGCGCAGTGCAGGAGTTGAGGGCGGATAAGCAGTACAATCTTCAGATGCTTAATGACCGTTATCAGGTTTGCTATATTGATTTTTTTTTTTTTTTTTTGCTTTGCATAATTTTATGATTTTGTTTTGTGGTTATTTGATAGGTAATGATTTTTTTTTTTTACTTTGTTGTTTTATGTTTTTATTTGTTATTTTAATTATTGTCTTCTATTATTGGTATCGAAAGCCATTGCCAAATTTCAAAAGTTTTCTTTTTTAGGCTCAATATTGTATATGTTATCCCAATGATAAATATCCAGTTTCTTCATCTTGTTCTATACTCGAATGCCTTCTTTATAGTATGAGTCATTATCAGATCCGTTGGCTGCATAGTATTGTTTTCGTTTGAGGGGTGGGCTTGGTTAGAGATTTATTTTTCTTCAACTCATCAAATGATGGTGTGGTTCATTGCCAGATTGGTACAGAGCAGATTGAGGCGCTATATCAGTATGCCAAATTTCAGTTTGAATGTGGAAACTACTCTGGTGCAGCTGACTACCTTTACCAGTACAGGGCCTTGTGCACTAACAGTGAAAGGAGTCTCAGTGCATTGTGGGGGAAGTTGGCTGCTGAGATTCTGATGCAAAACTGGGATATTGCTCTTGAAGAACTGAATCGTTTGAAAGAAATAATTGATTCAAAGGTAGTGTATCTACTTTTGCCCTTCTTATGTGATGTGCTACTTCTATTTCTTTTAAAATAATGATGTTGACTGGCTGCGATTTTTGTTTCAGAGTTTCTCATCACCATTGAATCAAATGCAAAGTCGAATATGGTTGATGCATTGGAGCCTTTTCATCTTTTTCAATCATGACAATGGAAGAACACAGATTATTGACTTGTTCAATCAAGACAAGTATGTATATCTCTTCTTTTCTCTTTATACTAGTATTTGCTGAATTTCTGTCTTAGTTTGTCCAATAAGCCTTTTATCGTCCTTTTGCAAGTGCCTTAGAGTCCCTTTTTTTAGCCTTTTTTGGAATGGTATGGGTTTTGATCTTCTTATTTAGTTGGAAAAATCTTGCATATATGTACTGTTCAATTGCAACTAAATGGTACTGCTTCTGTAGGTTACTTAGTCAATAGATTTGCTGGACGTAGATATTATATATTGTCACTACATAAATAGGTTGCAAATTTTAGGATACGGATGTTAGGTTCTTGCTGTTGGTATGTGGTGCCTAACGTATGATGGACTGACTAATTGGATATCCAGTATTACTGGATTTGTGTGTGCCCTGTACACATAGAGGAACAAATGCAATTATAACATTTCATAATTGTTTATCTTTTCTGCTTATATTAGATGGGTCAGATATGATAACTCAAATATGTATTTGAATGTTTTATGGGGGGTACTTAATGTAACTATATTATGCATTGTCTGCCTTATTTTATGGACAAACTTATTTAAGCTACAGTGAGATGTTAAGCAAGATCTCATGGCACTTCAACTAAATTATGTTTTCTTCTCTTTGAATCTTGTGCAGTCTTACTTTTGTTACTTTTGCCTTTAAATAATGTATGTATATATTTTTTTGCTATTATTCTTTTTCAGGTACCTCAATGCCATTCAAACCAATGCTCCTCATCTTTTGAGGTACCTAGCAACTGCATTCATTGTCAACAAAAGGAGAAGGCCTCAATTCAAAGACTTTATAAAGGTCATACAGCAAGAGCAGCATTCGTACAAAGATCCCATCACAGAGTTTTTAGCATGTGTCTATGTTAATTATGACTTTGATGGGGCACAAAAGAAGATGAGGGAATGTGAAGAAGTAAGCTTCTCATACATCTGATTGCTTTGCTGATACTTTGAGCTCACTGTGTTTACTGATGGTTTACCAGTTATCTTTCGGTATCCCTTGTATTATCTCTCTTTTACAAAGTTCTAAAGGGTGAGGCAAATGAGAGGAGTTAGGGGTGTGATCCAATCGAGTCAGACAGAGTCAAGGCAATATGATGCACTACTTAAACTCAACTAAGAACCTCTACTCAGTTAAACTTTGAGATATTACAATTCAACTTAACTCGATTATCATTGAAACTTCAAGTTCAACTAATCTTGAATTAAAGCTCAAATAAACCCGAGTGATCTCAAAGATGAAATATGTGTATGATGTAGGATATATTTGAAATTATATAAGAAAATCAGATATTTAAACTTGCAAGCTTATATAGTTCAAATTTAAACATTTTGGTAAAAGAGTCTGAGTTGACTTGTTTACTCTAATAAAAATGAGAAGTGGTGATCAGCATTTCTGGGATATTTTGGTTGCATGCTTTTGGTGCAGAGTTGTTTCCATATGGTATTTGTCCCCCTCCTTTCATTCTCTCTTTTTTTATTTTTTTGGCTGGGGATTGGCGAATGGTGGTGGTGGGTTAGACGGGAGTGAAGTTCTGGCTGCTGCAAGTGGGAGATGGTTCTGAGCTTGTCTGAATGAAGAATTATTTCTGTATTGTATGCCTTAGCCTAACTAACTTGCTACTGGTTGTAGGTGATTTTAAATGATCCATTCCTTGGCAAAAGAGTTGAAGATAGCAACTTTTCTACTGTGCCCCTTAGAGATGAGTTTCTGGAAAATGCCCGCCTATTCATCTTTGAAACTTATTGCCGTATACATCAGCGTATTGACATGGGGTAAGTGCGGATTATAGACTTGATTTATTTGACACTGAAGAGCCTCTTTTGGGGGGATGTTTTATTTAATTTCATTGAATTGATGTGCTTTCTTTCATTTTTGCTAATGTATACATTCAAATGTGGTGGTTTTTTCAAACGAAGCTTATTGTTCGTCATGTAACATTGAGAAATGTTCCTGTAAAACATGCTTTTCTCTTTGAAGTAATTATTGAAGTAATCTTCACAAATGCAAACAACTATATTTCAATATCTAATTAGACTGTGAATACAAAGTGTAATTTTTTTTTAAATAAGATATCCAGCGATAGAAATTTGTGACAAAACCTAGCTAATTAATCCCTTTTCTTTTTCACTTTAATTTTTAATTGTTTTACTTGTGTTTGATGAGTTGATGCAATCAGACCTACAATTTTAAACGTGTGACCTTTGCTGTAATTTTGTTTCTTAGTGGATATAGTTGTTTATCTATGCTATTATGTTGACAATAATTTATATCCCATGAAGAGGCTTGAGAAATGAAGTTCTCTACAACCTCATTTGAGAATTGGGGTCAGTCAATGTTTGGATGATTTAGAGCTTAACTAGAGCCTCAACAATGTTTGGAAAATGGAACATTTTGCGCCACACATTAAGTTTTAATGCTTCCTTTTCATTATTCTGCTAATTCAAACTAATTTGCTGTTCATGGCAGAGTCCTTGCCGAGAAATTGAATCTGAATTATGATGAGGCTGAGAGATGGATTGTAAATCTTATTAGAAACTCAAAGCTTGATGCTAAGATCGATTCAGAATCAGGAACTGTCGTCATGGAGCCAAATCATCCCAATGTGTAAGATTACAGATGCATATAGATAAATTGACAGTTCTTATTCTTCTTTTCATCTACTCGGTGTTCATATGCTTGGTCTTCTTGTGCTCAATTTTCATACATCTGCTGTCAATTTTAAAATTTTTTTTTACATCGGTTCCCATTTGTTTATATGCGAAAGCACCGTTTTAAAAATTTTCCCATTCCATTCCAGGTATGAGCAGTTGATAGATCACACCAAGGCACTGTCGGGCCGTACTTACAAGTTAGTCAATCAGCTTCTAGAGCATGCACAGGCTGCTCGATGAAATTCTTAGTGCAGTTCTCGAGATTTATTGTCATTTTTCAGTATCTGGAATTTTGTTTCTCGTTTAAAAGATCAGATTCAAACTATAGAAAATTGTACTGATCATCTTTTCCGGATAAGTTATCTAATTATAGGTTGAGAAATTAAGTTAAGAGTATGAGAAAGACATTTTATATTCAAATTTTTAATATTGCTTTAAGAGTGATTGTGGTGGAAATTGAATTTGTTGTGTAATTACATTTTTTAATAATTTGTTTCAATTAGAGGTGAGCATTGAATAATCGGATCTAACCGAATTTAATTTTCTAAACAGCCGAAATTTTTAACACTTGAAGTACTAATTGCAACAATCTAAATTTAATAATAAATAAAATATGATCAAAATTGAATATTTTAGTTCCAGTAGATGTTTAAATGTTACCAATTAATTTTTTGTAATTCATTATTAATATAAAACATAACTTTAATGACATTATAAGTGTGAAATAATTTACGTTCTCAAAAAAAAAAAAAAAAAAAACTATTAAATGATTTACAATGTGTTATATTAATAGAAATATGTCAAAGATACTACATTAATAAAAATTATATTGTATATAATTAACAAATATTATTTTTTTGGCGTCAGTCAAACTGACAATTTATTCTATTTTAATTTTCTATTTAACCAATAATAATAAAAAAAAAAACCAAAATAGCTAACGAAATGAAATAAAGCAAACAGGCTGTATACAACAGGCAAAACTTCAAAAATAATAATTTAAAAATAATTCTGCATTCCTTATTTCCTTTATCACATAATTCAGTTTTCCATGCACAGCAAACAGGCTGCTGCAAGGCTAGAAGTTTATGACATTGAAACATACAATTCCTTTTCAGTAACAAGTGTATGACATTTCTAAACAATTTCATTTCAGGTATCTTCTTCTATGTTTCTGTGCAAGTTGGAAGTACAGCCAAAAAACCCCAACTTCTCTCCATGATTATGATCGTCTAAGATTTGGCACAAATGCGTATTTCAGACCAGATTTCCCATACAAACTTGTCTTTCATGACCCAGAACGGTTCTCTCACATCTGTTTTTCCTTGACCGACTTCTAAGTTTAAAGAATCTTCCTTGTTAAATTAGCCAAGTTGTAAAGAATATTAGATTTCCAATATCCAGATTTGGTTGGAGCAAAAGAATCTTAGACAAATGGTAGTCTCATGCCATTTTATCCCTCCTGAGGCCTCAATACCAAATAAAGTTAGTTTTCATATAAACCTCTGGATTTTCATGCGCTTCTTACCAACGAGAACGTGAATGACCATATGTCTTCCAATTATCCTGCCAATTTCGACGTTGGTCACTCCTCCCATATGAATAGCTGTGAGCATCTGATGTTCTTCTGAGAGGGTGGCTTCCATTTTGTTCCTTTGATGCCTTTCTAATTTCCTCATCAAGATCATATTGTGACCGCTGTTAATGGAAAACGGATTATCAAAATGATTCAACTTACAAATTGAAAAGTAAAATATAATTAGCAGGAAGTAAAAAAAAGTTATTCACAAAAAAATTACAGAATGAGATTAGAGTGTGCTGCTCCTGTAGTTGAGATTTGAACTCAACCAGTTGGAGGTGATAATCAAAACCTCATTCGAAGAATAAGATAAATTCTTATCATATGGGACTTGGAATAACTTGAAGTTGAACCCTTGGACTGAAGGTAATACTATAAATCAAAAAGATAGCTAGAATAGATAAGGTGTTCAGATAAGTGCTAGAGGAGATGCCCTAGAAGCTATTAGGGGAAAGAGTCCAAGGTCTTCTCAACTCACATTAAGTTTCTCACATAACCAAGGTGGGATATTGAGACTTTAAAAATTCCACCCCACTTTCACAGCCAGTCCTTGGCAACTCTCTCTGTTGACACTGGCCTAGCTACACAGCCCTACCATGAATCCACTAGCAATATTAACTCTTCCCATAAGTAGTTGTGCCCAAGAATCGAGCTGTGCCTACAGAGATAGCTCTGCCACCAACAGTTGATTCAAAATAACTAGCCCATACATGAGGGGAGAAAAGTGTTCCTAACCATATAAAGCTCATTATACCAATGTAGGATCTAGGAATTAAAGCAAGCGTATAGGCTTTCAAAGTCATGAAGACAGCCAAGTGCCAGTCCTTCGTGTTTCTAATACTTGATCGTGAACAGCGATTCAATTGATGTTAACAAAAGATTTCTTGGTTTAGTTCTCCACCTTAATGACAGAAAACAGGATTGATCAAATTTTATTGAGTCTGATGCATAGTAACATCTCGAGTAATTATATAACAAGCTGGCTTGTTACAGCATATCCTGTCATCTCAAAGCCATCTTATGTGTGCATCCAATTAATGTGCTACCATCAATGAAAGATATATCTTCTTCCTCAGATGCAACAAGCAATTTCTTAAAGGTAGTACGATTTAACATCATCCCTTTTAGTTATATATAAGACAATAAGGTACTGAAAAGGAAAAAGGAAGAAGAAAGCTAAAAACACGTAGAGCGCGCCCACATATACATTCTTGGCCCCTAATTCATCTAAATGAGCTTTAAAGACTACGATGCCAGTCGCATGCCCCCTTATCTGCCAGAATTACACCCACAAAAACAAAATATGCAAATGCATGTGCAAAACCACACGCACAATCAACACGTACACACAGAGCTAGATTATATCAACATAAGTAACAGTGGCTGAAGATGAGTAGAATTGGGAAAAGGGCGAGTTGCAGTGGGTGCCTAAAAAATTACCCACCCCTTACCCACGCCAGTTCAGTGCATGGCAGGGGAAATTGCCATTTCTAAGTTAATTAGATCTCAGATCAGCATATGAGGTTTAAAGTAAAAGAGAGAAAATTGGTTAATAGCAACTGCTAACCAAATATAGAGCAAAATGGTGAACTAAAATCTAACAAAGTGGAAATAGCACGGATAACTTACCTTTGTGGCATCTGAAAGAACAGCATAAGCTTCTCCTATCATTTTAAATAACCTGTCAGCATCTTTGTGCACCTCCTGAACAATATCCTTCCAAAGCCGCCCTTCATCTCTGCTCTCAGTTCTTGTCAAGAACTGACCAGCCTACAAAAGAAAGAAGAAAAGAAAAGAAAAGAAAAGAAAATAATGAGCTGAAAATCAAGCATGATAACAATAACTAAGACAAGTCTGCGGAGTTGGAAAGCTTAAAACCTTGTCTGGATGATGCCTGAGTGCTGCTTTGCGGTATGCCTTTTTCATTTCAGCTGTTGTATCAGATTGTTTAACTCCTCTGGCATTATAAAATTAGACACAGTTAAGAGCTTATAATAAAGTTTCAGAAAGCAACAAAAGGAACCAGTCAATGGCAGGCGTGTCTTTATTCTTGTTATGTTCATCCATAGAGTCATCAAAGCACAAAACTTTACACATCTATAAGCACAAAACCATTACATTTGCTATGCGAAACATAAACAGTGTTACAAGAGAATTTTTTTTTTAAAAAAATGTAAAATTTGTGTTCAGCTTTTAAAGCAAAAGCCCTTGCCTAGGATTGTATCATTGACGTAAATATAACATGTTTGCTACATATTTTGATAACAAGATATCCATGAATTTGGAAGCAACTGACACAGCTGAACACCACTTATCAAGTTAGCAGTAGGTCATCACACTAAGGATAACGCCAATAGGAGTCCTAACAGGTAAGGTTAAAATATCAGAAAGAATAATTTTACTTGTGAAACAATGTAATGCAGGTCCATTGCAATTATCAAGCTCTAGAAGCTCCAGTGGAACAAATTACTCACAAAATGAGGTATAAATCCAATGGTATTCCTTTCTTAGCTTCCTCTTCCATCAAGGATAAACGCCGACGAGCTTGCCTTAATTCTTTTGTGCTGCTAGGGGACCTACCAGGTGTGACAGACTGTCTAGCTTTTCCATCAGATGGATTTTCAAGTATAGTTATGAGTCTTTGGAGATCATTAACTGCTTGTCCATAGTCTCTGATCATCTCATGCAACATAGCTCTCCTAGAAACTGCCTGAGAAAGGAATTCACAATCAGTCACAAAAATACCAACAAATAACTTAAAAAATAATCACATAGATCTAAAGAAAACAGCAGAAACCCAAATTAGCATATTATCACCATCAAACGAGACTTTCATTTTCAGCATGCAGATCCCTTCTCACTACTTGTTTTTCACCATAATTTTATTAATGCATAAAGGAGAAAACCAAGCATCACAACTCCTATCAATCAAATGATCATGTTACTTATTAGAGGGGAATAGGAGTTCTAAGTCAATCGCCACCCTCAAGGACCTCATCATTTCATTACAAAATTAAATTTCTTGCCTAGTAGGCTTTATGAGTGTAGTAATATTTCATCGGCATACCAATTTACAAAGCTCATGTGTAAGAAATTTAATAATGTGATTTGTGTGGCTAAAATTCCTTGCAATAAATTGAGATTAATTGCTTGATGTTTGTGGCAAACAGCAAAATTAAAGGGACCCATTCACATCATTAACCAAAGTTAATTTCCTTTTTAACTGATTGAAATTTATGTAAATTTGTTCATAATAATCATGCATTTCAAATTTAAATTCACACCATTAAGCAAAGTAATTTTCTTTTTTTTTTTTTTTTTTTTTTTTAAGTCATTGAAATTTATATAAATTTGTAATAAATGATGCATTTCAAAGTCAAACCTTTGAGTAATTTCCATCAAGGGCTATAGCTAGACTGCAATCCGCAATAGCATCAGCAATTTGACCCAAGGCTTGGTGTGCAGCAGCACGATTGCAAAAACAAATAGCTGCAAAAGGACGTGATTCAACATTGCTTGATACAGCAGCAGTGTAATGCTCTAGTGCTTCTATATACCTTCCAGATCGAACTGCTTCATTCCCTGCATTCTGCAATTGATGATAAATTTAAAGTAAATTTAACATATTCAACAGGAAGAGTGCATATATTTTATAGGTTCAGTGAGATCAAACAATAATATTGTTCATCAGAACAAAAGCTGACACAGAAAAACAAAGAATTTAATAGAACACCAAATGTTAATAATTCATATGCCAGTATTAGGGCTTGGAATTTTGTATTTTTCCACAGAAGATTATGGATATCAAATAATTTTACTTCCACTGCAGGTTTAGCAATTTTAAACTCTACTTATCACTTGTCATTAACAACCAAATTCATGTGATGTCTAAGTTATCTTCCATTTCCACAAAGCCAAATGCAACTTAATGATGATTTCCACAGAGGGAAAGAACAATATCAATCAAGTACATGAGTAAGCTAATTCAATCAACATCTATTATAAACTGCTCATAAGAACATGTCATAATTAAGAAAGCAAATAACTCAAGCAATTCATAATAAGTTATGCAGGATGGGTGCAATTCTTAGGCAGACCAGTACGGACCTCCAATTTTGTCAAAAGCAAAAAAAAAAAAAAAAGGAAGGAAGAAGGAGGAGAAAGAACAGATCTAAGAAACAAAAGGAGGCAAAATGTGAGCACTAATTGGGCTTTGACTAATGAGTTAGAAGTCTATTTAAGGGAGAGAATTGTAGAAGGGCAATCCCATATTGGTTAAATATAAATTGGGTACAAAACATATAATGAGGAAGGTGAACCAATCAAAATAGCTTCGGCCATTTTATGTTAAAGGTAAGTCCAAAGTAATAAATACATTGTTAATTGAATTTCATTAATTGCTACTAAACGTGGTATCAAAACCTGGGACCCAAACCTGTATTGCACGAGGGAAGTTCCGGTGGGTCGTACCCTGATGGACCCGTATTAGACCATCATATGCTTGTCAAGTTGCCTCATTGCAACTTGAGGGGAGAGTGTAGAAGTATGTAGGCAATCCAATACTAGTTAAATATAAATTAAGCAACATATAATGAGAAAGGTGAACCAACCAAAATGGCTTACGTCATTTTGTCTTGAAAAGGTAAGTCCAACTCATTATAAATTCAAATTAATAAATATATTGTTAATTGAATTTGATTAATTGTTCCTAAGACCCAAATTCTTAATAATAAGAAAATATCAGAATTGTTATGGCAATTATAATACACAACTTCTACATGAATCTAAGCTTAATAGTTGAAACAAAAAAGGAGCACATAAAGATATTGAAAAGAAATGGATTTGCTCGTTCAAATCCAACATCTCATTAATTCAGATATCAAGACAAAAGATTAGATAGAAAATAAATCCTCCATCATATCCTCTATAAATCACTTACTGAGAAGGCATAACCACCCAGTGTACTTATATGACGGCTAGATGGTATCTGGTTTCTCACATCTTTTGAAATGTAACTGTGATAGACTCGTCAGAATAAGATAAAACAACTTTGAAACATGCAAGCATGGCACTTAATCCTAGATTAATAAAAAAAATTGAGCAAAAAATATGAAAATGCATGTTGACAAGAATCAAGTGTGGTTCTGTAATTGAACCTTCAAAAGCACCGACTTCATTGATTTCTTTAACACTTAACACAAAAGAGGTTACTTAGTCTAAGTACAAAAGGATGGCTTTTTGTCAGCTTCATACTTAAGCCTTAACTCACCTGTTAACATGTTAACTCATATTCAGCTTTTCTGAACTTACAAGCAAGCTTAATAACCCCACTAATAGACTTGCTTTCACAGCAAGCTACGTAACTGAAAAAAAAATTACAAATTTCCCTCCAAAAACTAATTAACTAAAAAGTAGCTAAGCAAATTCTCAATCATCAACAAAATAATAATCATTGACATACCTTATGATGAGAGAGTGTACAGATGGTGACCGCTAATGAAACTGATGATTCCAATATCTTACTTGCACACCTAAATGATTCAAACTAACATCAGGAACCTAAAATCCATTTCAAGAAAGGAAGCCCAAATGAAGAAGCATATGGAAAATACAGAAATACATCAACAAAAATTATTTATTACTTGTCACTTATGGATCCCATTTGCTCCAACTTCCCAAGTAAATCAAGGGCTGCTTCAAGCTTTCCCAAATAAAAGTAACATTTTGACATTAAGCGCCATCTCCACATCTTTGGAAATGAGTGGCTTTCAGTTTGAGAAACATCTTGATCTATCAATTGGTCATCGGTGCCCGACGAAGCGAAATTGCTTTCAGCAGAGCAAAGAGTCTGCTCACACAGTTGTATCACCTCTTCATACTTCTGCAACTGCAAGATAGATAAAAAAAAGCCCATGTAAACTTACAAGAAAACAAATGAAAGACATCGGTTTATCAGTTGTCAGTCTTCAAATTGATTCAAAAATTTGGAGAGGGACTGAAGAAAAAGAAATGAAGGGGGAGAAGTTCAATGTTAAAATAGTACAAACCATAAGCATAGACTCTGCCTTCATTTCCAGTAGTCTTTCTGAACTTGGGCTGATTGACAGGGCCTCTGCAATTACATCTAAAGCACTAACTGCTGCATCAGATGTCCGCTGATCCAAAAGCTTGGACGAATGATTTGTACACTCAATCACTTTCTACAGGCAAGGAAAAAAACCAATATGTTATGGGATTATTGACTTGCTACTTTCTGATATACACAGACTCAAGCACACACAAAATGAGGAAATGAAAGGAGAAAAGGAAAGCTGAGCTTCAAGAAGACCTAAAATTATTATATTCAAATGAGAACCATACACAAAAAAACATAGTTAGCTACTTCAGAAAACAAAACAATGAAAAACAATTTTTGAGAACACATAATGATTCCTGAAATGCTTGTTGCATAAATTTGTATATCTTACTAATTTGAGAAACAAAATGGTCTATGCCATGCATGACATTTGATATGCACAACACATTAATATAGGTATTCCTGAACACCAAGTAATAAAGAATAATGCATAACTGAAAAAAGGTTTGAATGCTCAGAGGACCAGATTGGTTTTAGAAAAATATATATATATATATAAATCTGCCAACAGGAAACAAGTTCATACCTGGGCTTTTCGTAGGCCATCAGCAGCTTCTATTGCTATTCTTCGATCCAAACACACAGCAGCCCCAGATTCCAAACACTTACTAAAATAGTATTGTGCCTTTTCAACTTCCCCAAGCTCAAGATGACAACTGAAACAATAAAAAACATTAAACTATGATTCATTGTTTCATATAAAGCAAAAAGGCCCGCATATATAATGCAGATATGAAAATAAAAAGATGGTCTCAGCAATGAAATTTACAGCCTTCCAGTATTTTAAACTTCTCTTTATTTTATTTTATTTTTCCACCATTCATTTGTACCATTCAGCTGCTACAGTATTCTGATGCAAAATTTTCCATCAGTACATTATATAACATAATGAAAAAACAAGAACTGTTACCAATCTAATTATCTACACATTAGCCATACCATTTCATGCACATTTAGAAAATTAGAGTCTCAAGACTAGGCTTACCCTTTGCACGTCCTTGGTGCACCAAGGTCAATGTGCATCTTGCCGAGGGGCTTAGAAGTACATCAACCTTAGAATTTTTCCCCGAAAAACATTGTCTCGCCTCCCAAACCAAGAAATGTTACAAAACAATAAAAAGGAGGAAAAACAAATAGAAATCTCGGAAGAATCGCAAGGCGTCGTTGTAATGATAAAAAGGGATGAAAGGAATAGGAAGAAGAGAAGATGCTCAATGAATCACCAATTTTTGGTCCATTTAACTGCTTAACAGAAAATCCTTATTTGCATGGCAACAGATTATTTTAATAAATGAGCAGACACAAAGATTCTGCCACATCCAGAATCATAAGATATAAAATAGCTCAAACAAAGGCCTTACTTGGCAGCTCTAATTCGAACTTTGAGAAATTGAGGATCCAGAATTTCAGCCATTTCACAATCTTTTAAAGCTTCCCTCAACTTTCCAAGAGACTTCCAAGTTGCTGCTCGGTTGCTGTAGCAAACAACAAGTGGTTTGAGGCAGCATCCTGAGGTTTCACTAGAAGGGACAGAATTTATTCCACGTGTATAAAATTCTTTAGCTTTTGAAAAATCTCCATTTTTGTAAGCATGATTTCCCCTGTCACAAATCAAAACCAGCCATATATAAGTAATAAAGGATGCCTGAAAAGAAAAGCCACCTATTAATTTGTAAACCATTTCAATATATCAATAATAACCATCATGAAGACACCATTGAAACAACAACAGTTTTCACGTTGGAAAAGCACCTGAGGCGCCATGTTTCACAAGCTTCCTGAATTGCTGCAGTGGATGTCACATAACCTTTCTCTAGATGTTCATTTGATTCAGCATTGTTCCCCAGTTTTTCTTGTGAAGTATATAAATCTCCCTCGTGATCCTGCACAATAACACAGTTAGGACAAGTTCAACAGGAGCTAGCAAAGGCCATGGGATAACAAAGAGCAGAAGAAGAACGAACCTTCAGAATTGGATTCGCAGCAATAACAAATGGTTCGCATGGAACTTTCCTCCTATTTTTCTTTTTATGCAGACGTTTTGTGGCAGATGAACTATTTCGTGCACAGGATGAAGCAGAAAAGGAAAATTTGCTTCCATCTATATCTTCCAAACCCGAAGCAAAACTAAAAGGTAATTGCTGGCTGCTTTCAGTGTTTAAGCGAGATGAATCTTCAGCAAAAGCAACACCAGGTACACCACTACAGCAGACATGCTCAGTGTTGCAGTCAGAACATGCCATTTCAAAATTAAATGCTTTTGCCGGAGACTCATCAACAAAACATCTTTGAGAATGATAGACAGAAATCTCTGGATTTGTCTCATCACCTTTTCCAAGATTTAATCCTTCTCTATTTTTAAGACTAATAGGCACTGCATTATTGTCTACGTGGATGGAATCATTTAATGTCCTGGAAGTTTCCCTTGAAAATTTCTCAGCTGTGGTAGTCTCCTCATAAGGAGAAAAATCCATTGGTGAATAACATCCAGGAGAGTTTAAAGCCTCATGGGCACTGCTTCCATTTCCCACATGATTTTGCTCTTTTTGTTGCTTATGTTGAGACAGTTGCTTCAATTTCCCTCTCATTGTCTTTGATTTTTTGTCCTTTTTAGATCTACCTTTTACACTGAATTCCAGTTTTCTATTCAATTCAGGAAATAGACTTGCTTTTAAACAAGAAGGATCCCATTTTGGTGTTTCAAAGTCTGTAAACAACACTCCCAATCCATCTGAAGTGTTTGTAGAACTATTGTCATCATTTTCCTTTCCAAACCAAACCATACGAGGAGCTTCAGAAACCCCAAGGTTGCCTCGGGAATCGAAGCCAATAGATGAGAACAAAGATGGTGCAGCAACTTCATTGACTGTATCACCAATCAGTTTATCATGAATTGACTGGCTCTCAGCAGAACTAAAGGTTCCAATGGAAGCAATATCTCCATTGATGCTTTCATTCTTATCAGTTGATTCGAAGTGATCAGTGGCCTTAGCAGTATTAGCAAAACCTTCCGAATTCCATTCATGAGAATTAGTGTCCTTAGAAGAGGCAGAAGCCATGTTATTGCTTCTAGATACAAACTTCTTATTATTCTCAAAACCATTGATATTCAGTCTTTTCATCTCATCGGAGAGATTATTAAATATAAGATTTGAAGCAGAAGCATTAGCTACATTATTACTGTGGAGAAAAGATTCTGGGTTACACTTACAATTGATGCTAGAATTCATATTGCTGTTTTCATCCTTTGGGGTACTGAGACAGCTTTCAAAAGTTTCACTGCTTGACTTTGCTTCATTAGGCAAGTTCTTAGCCATGCATTCTCTTGCACTGGTGCCCTTTTTACCGTTACTACCAAATATGTAGGGAATCTTATCATTATCCTCCTTCCAGCTCCTAGTTCCATTAATTTCTGACACTGCAGTACCTTTCAACTCATTGGCTGTTTCACTCTCTAGATTTATTTTCCAACCTTCATATTCTTTCTTGTCATTTAATTTAAACCAACTGGCACCAAATACAAAACCAGCACCAGAAATCCCCATATTTGCATTGGAATTATTGTAAGTGGCACCAAACATGAACCCATTAAAATCTTGCTTTACCGGACTTCCATTAGACTCTCCCTTCTCAAAATTCAAATTTGAAGCCAAATTGCTCTGATCAGCACTGAACTCAAAACCCACATGACTGTCCTTCCCTTGCCCAATTTCAGTCCCTAAACTCACCTTCCCTGCTTTATGGGAATCTAAGTCTAATCCATTCTCTCTTGATTCTCTATTTTCCATATCCGATGTCGTCTCCACATTATTCTCACTGGCAACAAATACAAAACCTACATTAAGAAGCTTCCCATTTTCTGTGGTTGAAACTGGTTTTCCTTCATTTTCACTTAAGTGTCCCTGCTTAGCTCCAAACATAAAACCTGCATTATCAAGCTTGCCATTTTCTGGTTCTGAAACGGATTCGCCCTCACTTTTATCTTTAGAACCCAATTCTTCCACATTCGCATCAGATGCTCTCTCACGAGAATCCAAATTCACAGAGGTATTCAAATTCGAGTTAGAACTACTACTACTAGCACCAAAAACAAAACCATCACTTGAACAATCAACCCCATTTGACATACATTTCTCTAAAACACCATTTGAACTCCTATTATAATCATTACCACAACGCGAACTCTCACTAACTGATTGAAATGGGTTAAGACCCACGAACTCACCTGGTACCCCTTTCGACCTCCCATGCATCGGCTTTCTCAATTTCGCTAGCCTCGGACGGGTCCGGCCCGACGCCGCCGACCCCGTTCGCAAGCCATTCCTTGAACCGAGGCCATTGAATTCATTTATGTCACCAAAAATAGGGGAATTTGTATTCTCTTGTCGATCATCTGCGCAGATATTCGGAGAAAAAGGAGCAAAACTAGGGTTTTGAAGAGAAGGCGATTTAGAGGTGACCGGAGACCGAAAATCCACTGCCGCCGGCGACATAAAGAAGAAACGGTGCCGGAGATTGGATTAAAATTGGACTGAAGTTTTTCTTTTTCTCTCCTTTGGAATAGTTAGGTTTTATTTAGGTTTTGCGTTGAATATTTTGTTCTGTTAGATGGTTTCTTCAGGATTTTGCTTGGTTTTCACGGAAACAGAAGGAAAGAGAGAGCGGAGTTGAGTGAGCGAGGAGCTTCAAAAAGAGGGCTTTTATACCATATTCCTTCTCGTTTAACTCGATGGAATTTTGAAAGTCGCCCAGAGATTTAGGAATTTAAACCTTTTTAACGTTAATTTTTTGGTGTTTTACTTGGCCTTCTTTTTCCGTCCATAATGCTACTTGTATTTATATTTTTTTATTTCTCAATTGATTGAACGACAGAATCCATAGATACACTCGTGAGCTTTGGTATTTTAATTTAATTAAAAAATTATTATTTTAATTTTTATTTACCTTCACAATTTTTATTTTGATTTATTAGATATTTAAATTTATAAAATTACACATATTAAATATTTTAATTTATAAAATCATTTTATTCAACATTTTAACTCAGGGATGTAAATGAGCCTAGCTGGTTTGCGAGCTATTTGAACTCGGGTTGAAAAAAGTTCAGCTCGAACTGAGTCTGTAGTTCGAGCTTAATGATATTCAGCTCAAAAACTCGTTAAGCCCTATAGAACTTTGTTGAACTTTTATATAAACATATGATACTATTTTATTTTAGATTTACTTGAGTCTCGAACCTCGAGCCTCGAGTTGAACTCAAGTTTCAAGTTGAGTTCGAGTCTAAAATTTTTAGGCTTATTGATTTTCGAGCTGAGCTTTGAGCCTAACAAGGCTTATTTACACCCCCACTTCAACTAGAGGTGTCAAAATGAGTCATGGCTCGAGAGCATGATTCACTTAACATGGAAATTAAATAAGTTAGAGTTGAGTTTAAATAGGTTTGTTTCATGAACATGTGATATGTATATGACACGAGCTTAAACATATCGTGTTATGAATTGGCTCATCTAACTCATTTTATTTAAGGATAAAAATGTAATTTTTTATATAATATTTATATTAAGCGAGTTATACGTGTTGTACGTACCGTGTTTCTAACCCATATATGACATTTAATTAAATTTAGTTTAATTTTTTAAACTCATATATAATATATTTAATTAAATGATTTACACGTGTTTTGTTTATGCTTTTCATTTTAATTTCCGTGTCATGTTTGTATTTAACCTTAATCCTGTCGCGTGTTAGGCGAATTCGTGTCGAGCCTAACATACCAACTCATTTTGACACCCTAATTCCAACTTTGCAAAATAATGCTATCAATTAAAACATATAAAATAATTGCTATTTGTGAAATTATTTTTCTAAAATTAAGCTAAATACGTATCAAATCAATATTTAGAAAATAAGGGCCAAAAATCCTAAAACTATTATTGTGTTTCATAATTAAATTTTAAATCTGAATTATACGTTGATTCTTAAGCAATACTTATTGTGTTTAATTGGTTCAAAACTAATTACTTTTTAGGTTCCATTCGTTTTCATAAAATAACTTGCTGAAAAATATTTTCATGGAAAACATTTTTGTTGAAATATGTTTCCCGAATAACTTATTTTCCGTTGTTTGGTTGTAATATTGAAAATTAGTTAAAAATATTAAAGTCTCTCATAAGACATAAAAAATATTAATAATAATAGAAATTTTATAATTTAAAAATTTTATTGTTCAATATGAAAAGAATGCAAAAAAAAATATAAATTATGAAAGCCGTTGGTGGTGGCCGTTGATGGCTGATGGTGGTAGCCGGTGGTAAATGGTGACTGGTGGTAGTAATTATGATGATTAATAAATTAAAAAATATGAATTTATAATATTTGTCAATGTCCGGAAAATATTTTACACTCTAAAAAATAGAAAGTTGTTTTCCTTAAAAAAATAACTTAATTAATTTTTTTTTATTAGAAAAATATTTTCAGTTGATTTATTTTTCTGAGCGCCCCAAATAACGGAAAATCAATAGTTGCAATGACTTCTTATTAGTGAATTAATTAAATTATACTTAATTAGTACTCCCTCGGATTAAAAAGAAGCAATTGATTCTCCTAGATTATAATAAACTCATGAGTAATTTGACCAGATTATCCTTTATCTCAAAATCAATAGTTGCTTACGAAGTATTTATTATATTTAATGTAAACAAAGACAACATTGAAAAAACATCATTTGTTACTTCTTAAAATACACAAAATAATTTATATTTTGGGACAAAATAATAAATTAAAAATGACTAATATTTTAGGACAGAGGAGGTATTTCAATTGTATAAACAACAGGGATTAAAAGCTAGAAAGATGTAATATTCAAAATTAAATACTTGAGATAAGTACGATCATAATTTATGTTCTCTCTGTTATGCTCATTCTGTGAACTTTCAACTTCTTCGCTTAGAACAAAAAATATATTAATTTACTTTAATTCTATATAATTTTTATTTTAAGTTACCTTAATACCCTTTTACCTTCTCAAATCTCAACTTTTTCTGTTAGTAATTCAATAAATAAGGGACAATAGAAAAAATGTAATAAACTCTTACTTAAATTCTAAAAAACGATATTTAAAGTGGAATGAGAAAAATGCAATACCAAAATAATGTATTTTTATGAAACTATTTACCAAAATAATGTAGTTTTTGTTAAGGAATTCAAAAAGAATTCAAGGAAAATGCAAATGTATAGAGCATAAGTAGACTCATTATAATCAAAAAACGAGATTTGAAAAGAAAAATATTAAAATATTGTCACTCAATCCACTTGTACCTGTCAGTGGATTCAAGGTAAGTGACACACATCGAACCTATTTAAAGTACAATCGGATGCAGTTGCAATGTTTTAACATTTTTTATAGCCAAATGCATAAATTTATTTTTATATTTTAATAGAAAAAAAAAGTTTATGACACCCTCAACTTTGCAATGGATCTATTGTATTTATGAAGTTATGAATTTTGATAACACTATATCAATTTCCTTGCAAAAATGAGTTTAATGAAATGGATAGAAATTTTAGGGTGATGACCTTGTGGCAAATAGAAACAAACGGAAAACTTATAGTTACATGCATCACTAAAGAAGAGTAGAGAAAGTGATAAGTATAAGCACGACTACTAGATTGCTTTCATCGAAACTAGACTAGACCCAAACTGTTGTGGGGTCCCTCCAACATATGGGACCCATACAAGTTTGAAAAGAAATAAAAAGGAAGAAAAAAAAACACGTTTTTGTTTATTTTTCAAAGATTGGCAGCTAACCATTGAAAGATTGGCATGCCATTTGACAAAGGAGTGTCGTGCGTTGGTAATGCACGGCTTTCTCTCTCAACCTTCTCCTATAAATAGGAGAAGGATTCTCCTTAAACAGACGTACAAAAACAAAAAAAAAAAAAAAGATTATAATTTTAGGAAAGGGTTCCTAAAATTGGAAAAGAGAGAAAATAGTGAGGATTGTAATTTTAGGTATTTTTGGGAAACACTTAGAGTGCCACTATTTTTGTAATCTCTTTTGTACCTACTATTTTTACTAGAAGAATTATTTGTAGTTTTTGTCCCGTGGATGTAGCCCATAACAGTTGAAGGGTGAACCACGTAAATCTCGGTGTTCTTATTTTTCATCTGACATTTACGGTAATTATTTAATTTTTTACCGTGATTATTATTTCTGGTGGATTCGATCGTCAATATCCAATACGTAATTATTGGAGGTATATGTGGTAATAGTCAATTTATTTTACTTTTACCACCGGTATTTTTCTGCGGATCCCACTCGGGATAAGTTATAATCCTAACAACTGGTATCAGAGCCTTTGGTTGGTAAATTCTGTCAAAGTTACTATTCACATGAATAATGAATTTCGTGAATAGTGAAATTTTGTCAGATTCAGAATTCAACATGGCTAACGACGGGGCAATGATCAAATTGACGGATTCGAACTATTCAATGTGGAAATCCAGAATGGAGGACTACCTCAATTGCAAAGATCTGTATGATCCAATTGAAGGTGACAGTGCAAAGCCGGAAGAAATGAAAGAAAGACAGTGGGAGAAATTAAAAAAGTAGACATTGGGTACAATACGCCAATAGATAGATGCTAGCCTGTACAACCATGTGAGAAATGAAAAAGATCCCCAAGTTCTCTGGAAGAAATTAGAAAATATGTACGAGGCTACAAATGCTCAAGGAAAAGTCTTCATGATGCGTAAAGTCATGAACTTGAAGCTGTCAGAGGGACGATCAATTACACAACACCTGAACGATTTTGAAGGACTCGTAACTGAGTTAGCAGTTAGCGGTATGTCCTTAGAAGACGAGATGCAAGCATGCCTACTGTTGGGATCTCTACCGGATAGCTGGGATACTCTTGTGGTTTCATTGAGTAACTCAGCTCCAAATGGTGTGGTAACGATGTCTATGGTAAAGAATAGACTACTTAATGAAGAATTACGAAGAAGAGATGTTGCCAGTACCAGTTCTCAAGCCCTTGTCACAGAGAATAGGGGCCGGAGCAAGAGTAGAGGTCCAAGGCATGTAAAGTCAGGTGGTAGATCCAAGTCCAGAGAGATGAGAAAATGTTACCATTGCGGTAAAGAGGGTCATCTCAAAAGAAATTATCGTTTACTCAAACAGGATAATGCAGACCGAAGACAGGAGAATGACATAAATACATCTGCTACAGTCTTAGGAGAAGATGGTGAGGTGACTTTAGTCACTCATGATGCAGATTGTTGTCATGTTGGAGATGCAGATACCGAGTGGATAGTAGACTCCGGTGCTTCATACCACTGTGTTCCAAAAAGGGAATACTTTTCCACTTATAAAGCAGGAGACTTTGGCACTATTAAAATGGGAAATAATAGTGTCTCGCAAGTGGTGGGAATCGGTGATATCTGCATAAAGACAAGTGTCGGGTGCACATTAACACTTAAAAATGTGCGACATATTCCCAACCTTCGGTTGAACCTGTTATCTGTGAGCATACTGGACAAGGAAGGCTATCACCATCATACAGGTGGCGGTAATTGGAAACTCACCAAAGGGTCTTTGGTGGTGGCAAGAGGAAAATTATGTTGCTCGCTGTATAAAACGCACGCAATAATTTGTGCGGGTCAACTGAATACAGTTGAAGATGATGCTTCACCAAATTTGTGGCATAGGCGGCTGGCACACGTTAGTGAGAAAGGGTTGAATATGTTGGCTAAAAAGTCCCTCATCCCATTAGCCAAAGGTAAAATAAACCCTTGTGATTATTGTTTATTTGGGAAGCAACATCGTGTCTCATTTCTTAAAAGCTCTAGAAGGAGAGACAATAAGTTGGAGTTGGTACACTCTGACGTATGTGGTCCCATGGAGGTAGAATCACTTGGAGGAAGTAGGTATTTTCTTACCTTCATTGATGATTTCTCACGGAAGACATGGATATATTTGTTGCGCACAAAAGACCAAGTATTCAAGCACTTTCAGCAATTCCATGCTATGATGGAAAGGGAGACTGGAGTGGCATTGAAGTGTTTGCGCACGGATAATGGTGGTGAGTATATCTCTAAGGAGTTTAGAGATTACTGTAGTCAGCACGGTATCAGGCATGAAAAGACAGTTCCTGGTACGCCTCAACACAACGGCGTTGCTGAACGGATGAATCGCACCATTATTGAGAGAGTCAGATCCATGCTCAAAATGGCCAACTTACCTAAGCTATTTTGGGGAGAAGCTGTCAATACTGCTGTCTACCTAATCAATCGATTACCTTCAGCACCATTGGATTTTGATATCCCGGAGAAGGTCTGGAGAGGTAGAAATATTTCATACTCTCACCTGAGGGTATTTGGCTGCAAGACATTTATGCATGTTCCAAAGGAGCAGAGATTAAATCTTGATGACAAGTCAGTTCCTTGCACTTTTGTTGGTTATGGAGACGAAGAGTTTGGCTACAGGTTGTGGGACCCCGGAGCCGAGACGTAGTATTCCATGAGAATGAGATCGTGGCAGATACAACTTGTGAAGAATCCACAAGTGATGGTGTTATTGATATTACACCAGGAAGCATTCCTACAGATGATGCCACAGGAGGAGAAATGCCAGAATCAGAACAAGAAGAAGAAGAAGAGCCAGTCGTAGGGGATCAAGAGACAATTGTAGATGATAACAGTGATGCAGAGGGTGTTGAGCAGGGGGAGCTAGAGAACCCCATTACACCAGAAGAAGTTGAACCTCTGTTAAGAAGGTCAACCAGAGAACGCCAATCATCTACAAGGTACCCTAGTTCTGATTACATTTTGATTACTGATGAGGGGGAGCCAGAGAGCTTCCAAGATGTGCAATCTTGTAAAGACAAAGATTGCTGGACAAAAGCCATGCAAGAGGAGATGAATTCTTTGAAAAAGAATGACACGTATGAGCTGGTGAAACTTCCAAAAGGGAAGAGAACACTTAAGAACAAATGGGTGTACAAACTGAAGAAAGATGATGGCAACCTAGTGAGATACAAAGCTCGATTGGTCGTCAAAGGCTTTACTCAAAAGAAAGGTATTGACTTTGATGAGATTTTTTCACCAGTTGTGAAAATGAGTTCTATTCGAGTTATGCTAGGTCTAGTAGCCAGTTTGAATCTTGAGTTGGAATAGCTTGATGTAAAGACCGCATTCTTGCATGGGGATCTAGAGGAAGAAATCTATATGGAACAACCAGAAGGTTTCAAGGTCAAGGGAAAAGAGGACATGGTTTGTCGCTTGAAGAAGAGCTTGTACGGGTTGAAACAAGCACCGCGACAGTGGTATAAAAAGTTTGATTCTTTCATGGTGAATCAAGGCTACAAAAGGACAGATGCATATCCTTGTGTATATGTTCAGAAATTCCCTAATGGTAAATTTATCATCCTTCTCTTATATGTTGATGATATGCTAATCATTGGACCAGATGCACATATGATTAGCAAGTTAAAGAGTGATTTGTCGAAAGCATTTGATATGAAGGATTTGGGATCGGCAAGGCGAATTCTTGAAATGGAAATTATTCGAGACAGAAAGTCCTGCAGGTTATGGTTATCACAGGAAAAATATATTGAACGAGTTCTAGAGAGGTTCAGTATGAAGAATGCTAAACCAGTTAGCACTCCGCTTGCCGCTCACTTCAAGTTGAGTAAGAAATCCTACCCATCAATAGAGAAAGAAAAAGGAGATATGTCAAATGTTCCATATTCTTCAGCGGTCAGAAGTTTAATGTACGCAATGATGTGTACAAGACCAGATATCGCTCATGCAGTTGGCGTTGTGAGTCGATTTCTGTCAAATCCCCAGAAGACACATTGGGAAGCAGTAAAGTGGATTTTCAGATACCTGAGAGGAACTTCAAAGCTATGTTTAACTTTTGGAGGTGAAAAGGCTGCACTAGTTGGTTATACAGATGCAGATATGGCCGGTGATCTTGATGAAAGAAAATCTACATCAGGATACCTATTTACATTCTCAGGGGGAGCTATTTCATGGCAGTCAAGATTGCAGAAATGTGTTTCATTATCAACGACTGAAGCAGAGTACGTTGTAGCAACGGAAGCAGGAAAGGAAATGCTTTGGTTAAAGAGATTCTTTCAAGAATTGGGTGTGCAGCAGGAAGAATATATAGTTTATTGTGATAGTCAAAGTGCATTAGACTTGAGCAAAAATACTATGTATCATGCACGAACGCAGCACATTGATATAAGATATCATTGGCTTAGACTTGCCATTGAAGAGAAGCAGTTCCAGATGCGGAAAATCCACACTGACAGAAATGCTGCAGATATATTGGCAAAGATCGTTCCAAAGGAGAAGTTCGAGCTATGTGTCAAAGCAGCATGGATGGAGAGTCCCACCATGTAGTCGGGAGAGGGAGAATTGTTATGGGGTCCCTCCAACATGTGGGACCCATACAAGTTTGAAAAGAAAAAAAAAAGGAAGAAAAAAAAAAAACGTTTTTGTTTATTTTTCAAAGGTCGGCAGCCAACCATTGAAAGGTTGGCATGCCATTTGACAAAGGAGTGCCGTGCATTGGTAATGCACAGCTCTCTCTCTCAACCTTCTCCTATAAATAGGAGAGGGATTCTCCTTAAACAGACGTAAAAAAACAAAACAAAAAAAAAGATTATAATTTTAGGAAAGGGTTCCTAAAATTGGGAAAGAGAGAAAATAGTGAGGATTGTAATTTTGGGTGTTTTTGGGAAACACTTAGAGTGCCACTATTTTTGTAATCTCTTTTGTACTTACTATTTTTAGTAGAAGAATTATTCGGAGTTTTTGTCCCGTGGATGTGGCCCATAACAGTTGAAGGGTGAACCACGTAAATCTCGGTGTTCTTATTTTTCATCTGGCATTTACAGTAATTATTTAATTTTTTACCGTGGTTATTATTTCTGGTGGATTCGATCGTCAATATCCAATGCATAATTATTGGAGGTATATGTGGTAATAGTCAATTTATTTTACTTTTACCACCGGTATTTTTCCACGGACCCCACTCGGGATAAGTTATAATCCTAACACAAACTGCATTTTAGAGATGAATGGGACATATAAGCCACTTTTGGAGATGGATAAGAATTAGGGAGATCTAGGTTTCTTTACTAACTAAATGTCGTCAACATCTCCGTTGCCCTCATAAGCCTTAGACGTAGATGTGAAAAGTACATAGACAATTGAGAGATAATAGAAAATATTAAAGTCTAGCAAAATTCTCATAAATTTTCAAGCATGTAGCCAATCAAACATTGAAACTCTCATGCTTAAATGCGAACATGATAAAGTCACTCGTAGTAAAAACATTGGCTTAAGCCACGTTAGGGATTGATGAGAATCGATGAGAGGTCTAATTTTCTTGGTCTTAGATGCATATGCGAATGACACATGGCATTAGATATGAGATTTTTAAAAAAAAAACTTAGATATTGAAAATATTAAGAAGTGAAATTTTAAATGAAATGGATAAATTATGCGAATAGAGTACAATTTAAATGAAATTAAGGGAAGTTTTAAGGAGATAACTGGGTGATGAACAAGAATAGAGTGCAAGGGAAGACTTTTGTTTGCATGCATAGCTAG
Organism: Jatropha curcas; assembly: GCF_041381405.1. Taxonomy (NCBI): domain Eukaryota; kingdom Viridiplantae; phylum Streptophyta; class Magnoliopsida; order Malpighiales; family Euphorbiaceae; genus Jatropha; species Jatropha curcas. Next base: position 2,361,640 of record NC_143152.1, on the reverse strand, counting down.
AGAAAATTCGAGGAAGTAATAAGTATAGGTATGACCATCAATTTATTTTGAACCAAAATCGAGTAAGAATCAAACCACGGTTTAGAGTTGAATGTGACTTAAGTTTTTTTAGAGATGACCATTGCGTGACAACCCTTCCACTTGGCATTGTTGGATCACTAAGACCAATTTTCATCCTTGCTTGATGGGTGGGTCTTGCAGTCAATCTTTCTTTTGCTTTGCACTCGAGGCCAATCTCCTTTTGGCCCGAGGAAGCCTTTGTATACCTCCGCTACCGACCCAAGAAAACCTTTGCACGTCTCCTTTATCTTTTGGGAGGTCTATGGCGAATAAAAACTGTCTATTTAAGATTATCCCTTAACTCATTCGTCCTGATATAAGTTCAGAATTCTAACTCTTTTAGAGTAATATCTCATTGATGGCTCGAATCCTCGGACCACCTTCCTTTGCTAACTCAGTGCCGTCACGATCTCCATTGCTCGTTGAAGCCTTAAACGCATATGTGACTAATTGCACATGATAGAAGGTTTGAGATAAACCAAAAAAAAAAAAAAAGACTAATTGCACATGATAGAAGGTTTGAGATGAACAAAAAAAAAAAAAGGCTTTGAAAGAGAAGTTATTCAAGTATAGCTAAATTTGTCATAAATTTTCAAGTATGTAGTCAAACAAATATTCAAAAATCCCATACTTAAATGCGAACAAAATAAAATATACCATTGCCTTAATCCATTGTAGACATAGATGAGAATCGATAGAAAGTCCAGCTTCCTTGAGTTTAAGACTTTATGCATTTCCAATTTTTACAAAACCATGTTTAAGATGTTTCTGTTTTTAAAGCTATTTTTGAGTATGGAAATTGTACGTGTATAGATAAGTGTACATACGATCTCATAACGTGTGCATATATATAATATACATGTTTTGCCTAATATTAAAAAGAAAAACCCAACTATGTAAAACTCAGCAGCACCGGTCAATTCAATGCGTCGACCACGGTCCGCTTAAAACCTGCTCTAAAAGTCGCTGACGCAAAAACACCAGGCCGCAGTCTGGATGCTGTGATCCACTTCCTGTATCCCTGATCTTAATCGACTAATCCAATCCAATCATGGCAACATCAGCACCAGCAGTTTCTCAGCTCTCGTGCAAATCTTCATTCAGCCGCAAATTGCACCTCCATCGTCGACCCATTCTCTGCCCATTTCCATCTCCTACTCGCTCCAAGGTAAAATTTCGAACCTGAAAATTCCTTGCTCAATTTTCGCTTTCAATTCGCTAGAAAATGGTATTTGACCTGTAATTCGATAGGAAACGGGATCCTATAAATAATGCTGTAGTGACCATTGGCTTGAATTGTGTAGCTATCGCTCCTTATGAGTCTTGAAGGAGCAAGAGGTACAGATACTTCTAATACTAGGCTTAGTTATACGGCTGATGAATCGAAACCATACGTGGAAGAGCCAGCAAAGCTCTATCCTACTGCAGAGAAACATAACCAGGAAGAAGAGGAAATTAGTAATCAAGTTAAGGCGTATGGCAAAGCGAAAATCCATGATTTCTGTTTTGGGATTCCTTATGGTGAGTGATTGGAACTAAGTTACTATACGAATTGATGTTTTTAGTGTTTATTTTCTGGTTTTCATAAGATTGATGTACATTCAGTTGATCGTCTTAAAGGCTAGGTTCCTTCTTTCACCATTCCCCTAGCCTTTAATAATAGGCTTGAAAACATTGTACTGCATGTTTATTGGATGCATGATTTTTTAAATTAGATTTTTGGTAATTCCTAAAAATTTTTATGGGAAGTTTTCTGAGATGCTAAAACTTCTGCCTATTGGATTCTCATTGCATTATGGAATGTTGTCTTTGAAGACTGTCAGGAGGTTGAAGCTACTCATTTGCATGTGATATAAATGATTTAAAGCTATAGATGTTGTGGACATCCTTGTCTTGATGAAGATTTCTTTAGAAAAAAAAAGAGCATTGGCCCTTTTCTTTTGCGAAAGTTGTATAATTGTGAAAAATATAGAATGATGTCCATCTTTAAAACATTTAAACCATTTTTTGTTTATAGTTCTGCTTTTATCTCCCAATTTAGAATATTGTTTGATCTTGTAGAATTCAAGGAGTGAACATCATAAGAAGATTCTCTCTCTCTCTCTCTCTCTTTTTTTTCTTTTCTAAAATTTTTCAATTATTTCAAAATTTTTCCAATTTTATACTTTGCTTTAATTGCTTAATTGAATAGAATGAATATGGAAACAAAGGATGCATATAGCATATCCCAACTAGTTTAGAATTAAGGCTTAGTCGTTATTGTTATCTCTCTTCTACTGTTCTATGCGGGTGCTTGTGTGTACTTGCATGCTTTGCTTTTCATAGAATGCTGTAAAGATTTATAGGTAATAAAAAATCTTTAGCAGTGTAGAAGACTCTGTCCTTTTTGCTGCTTTTCTCCATTTATCAAAAATTACTTTGTGCATGAAGGAAGGACTCAATTTCTTGTTATCAACAATTTTCCTTGATCTATAGTTGGTCCAGACTTTTTGGTGAAGGTTGTCTACCTCGACAAATCAACCCAACCCTTACCTCAAACATTTTGTATAATAACAATTTGCATATGTGAGTCAAGCTTTAATTGAATGGAAGAATATCAATCAAGCTCGATTTTATGACAAGCAGGCAGTGGTTCAATAATTAAATGCAAAGATTGAAAACTAAAGAACTGTGGTGTGGGGTTTGAAGTTGATTCCCTTAAACAGCTTGGTTTTATACCTGAATCCATTGGATAAGATCAATTCTTTTTGTGAAAGTGAAATATAATGATATTGTCATAGTATATGACATTTTCTATTTTCTATTTGTTTGTCATACTAGCTTCTGATTTTGCTAGTTTAGAATAAAATTGATATGCAAATAACATGGTGGAACTTACTGATGCAAATTTTCAAATGGCCTTCTGACACAGGTGGTCTTGTTGTTAGTGGGGGTCTCCTTGGTTTCATATTTTCTAGAAATCCTACAACCCTGAGCACTGGTGTTCTATTTGGAGGTGGCTTGCTAGCCCTTAGTGTCTTTAGCTTAAAGATCTGGAGGCAAGGAAAGTCCAGTGTGCCATTTGTACTAGGACAAGCTGGTAATTAAATTTTCACCTATATTTATTTATTTATTAAAGCAAAAGTGCAGTATGAGAAATATATAATGCATCTTAAAATTGGACTTCAATTCTGCATGGCTTCTGAGCCTTTGAAAAGTTCTTTTGTTTGATTTCTTGGCTGATCCACATTTCTTTCATATCATCGTTACAATAAAAGAAAGACCTAGGGAAGCATAATTGTAGGAGATCATGACTCATTGTAATGTACCTTAAAAGGTATCCACGGCATATCACATTCACTGCATGAACCTATTATTTTTGTAATGGCCCACTAGGGGGAGAGGGAGAGTTAATGAGAATTTGGAATGGATTAATATTTTTTTTCCGGTTTTCCCTGATGAATAAATTGACAAACAAACCTAATGGAAGTTTATGATCAATGTGATAATGTCATATTCCCTTAAGATTGAACAACGTTAGACTTTACAGTTTTGGTTGACATATACATAGAATGATGTATCCAAGAAATTTCTTTTGTTGGATTATTTTCTAATATCCAGTGTAAGATTTGTGCCCTTGTATAATCAAGGACAAAATAGACTTAGTAAAATTTTTCCTCTACGATTTCTGTTGCACTCCTGTTTCCCCGCAAAGATGTAACATTTGGTGAGATTTGAAGGTAGATTGTCAATAACCTGGAATATGCAGTTTGTTTTTGTTAGCAATTTGGCCGGGCCATGATCATTGTATCACAAGTACTCAAATTTATTTGCAATTTCAATTCTGTGTATTGTCAGTTGTCTGCATTACCATGTAGAGTATGCAAATTAATACTAAGGCAGGGGCTTATATCGTCCCAACATCATTTACTTGTTCTGAGACTTAAAAAATTTGACACACTTTGATATGATATGCTATTTTGTAATTTTGTACGGTGATAACCATCTCCATCCATTTGAGTTAGTATTACTTGTTTACCTTGTTTCTTTTCCATATCTTCCAGTACTCTCAGCAGCCCTTTCTTGGAAGAACTTTCAGGCATATTCATTGGTTAGTAACCACATCAAGATATATATTGTTATCTACATTGTTATCTTATTGACCGACTCTTTTTATATATATATATATATAATTTGAACTTTATAATGCTGTGTGAATACAGACAAAGAAGTTAATACCAACTGGATTTTATGCTGTCATCAGGTACTTTTATGTGGTGGTATTCAATACTTCCTAATCATCAAAATCATCGAGTCTTTACTCAGACTTAATATAACTTTTATTTTGTTAATTTCAGTGCTGCAATGCTGTGCTTCTATTCATATGTGGTGATCTCTGGAGGAAACCCACCACCTAAAAAGTTGCAGCCTTCAACTGTTATATCATGATAAGAATTCAAAAAGGTTAGATTATGAATTTAACGGATTTTTTTAGATTATAGGAGAAATGAGGCTTTACTTTTTATTAATTCAAAGCTGTACAAGTTGGTCATAAATCAGATATTGTGTGTTTTTTCTTGTGTGAGTCGGTGTTACTTTACGTTGTTCTTCTCTGGAGAATGTTTTAAGCAGCAATAACATTACAATTAGCATATGGTCAAGCTAGTAAGCTTCAATTACTGTTGTAGTTATCATTAACTGGCATACAAATGGCAGAATAAAACTTCTGAATTATATTTTAATAGAATTAATGGAACCAAAGTACGTGAAATTTTAATCCTCTTTTAAAGTATTTGAGCCTCTAAGTCTGTCCTTGTTGTTGTAGATCAATTCTCCACCACATTTTCTACCTCACATTTTCTGCAGAGGTTACCTAGAGTACAGATTACTGTAGACAAGAATGAGAACAGGAAACCAAAATGTTCTCATCTAAGATCTGGTGCTATGGGTGTAGGCTTCTTTTGGATTTCTTAGTGGGAACAAGATATGATTATCTATATAACATGTATTGCAATATATGCCAAGTAGCATGTACTGGTTATAATAAAAATAATTACAAAGATTTGCTTTAGGTTGATGTAAATTACATTAAAGAAAGATGCTGTGTCAGGGGTGCAGCTATCGCCCACTGCCTTTGGTGTTTTACTAGCAAATTAACAAATAGATAGAGATGTAGGTAAAACTCTTAAGATAACGGGTTTGCTGCTCTATTTTATTTATTCAAGTGCCATACTCATACGGTTTGGGTAAATATATGTAAGGAATTATCTTCCTTTTCTTTTTTTCTAAAAAAATCTTGATTATCCATTTAACATTTTAACTGTCAAGTTGTACTTTTATCCCCTCCAACATTTCATATGCTTTGGTATATTGTTTAAACCATTTGAGAAACAAGTTTTAGAATGTTCTTGAGCAGGGATAATTGTTCAAATCTTGAAGATAGTCTTATGAGGTCTTTTTGTTTCATGTTTTAAAGCCATAGGATCTTTCATTATTGTGATCTTCATATTCGATATTCAAATTATAAATGTGTTTTTGCCATCTCTGAGATCTCTACTAAACCTCCTTCCCATCATGTGCATTTGGTTCCATTTTGAGGCCTTGGCTCCTGATAAATTCAGGTATCTGTGACCTCTGCTTTAGGAGTATTGTCCACTTAAAAGAATTGCTTATATCTATACAAAAGTCCGTTTAGAATGAAAGTTGACATTGAGTCATTTGTACCTTATGCAGCTGAGCTAAAGTATATCTTTCTTAGGGATGTCATCTCCTGATGTGAATAACGCTTGCTTGTTTGCCGTTCAAATTGTTAAAATAGTTCATTTTGAATAAAACTGATCTTTTTTTTTTAATTATATACCAGAGATGTTAAACCCCAATTTTGTTATTATAAATTTGATTTTTCAGATGAAATTGTTCCTATTGGAGTTCCTTTGACCAAAAGCTATAAAGCTGAATCTCTTGCATCTCCTATTATTTATACTTGCATTTTAGCGCATAGAAGACGCCAGTTCATGCTTCTCCATATTTCAAGGACAATTCACTTCTGCATGAAAAGACAAGATATTAAAGCCCATTCTGTGAATCTGCATGCTTGAGCCTTTATATTGAGTTGCTCTTCTACAGGGTTTTCTTAGGAATCTAAGAGAAGGTTGATGCCATTGTGGTCAAGATTCTATTCATAATGTTGCTTTAAATTTTTTACTGTTGCCAAATAATAGAAAATGATTATATAAAAGTACAAATTGTTTTTAGGCATCAATTTGGTGATGTCGTATCTTTGTTTCCCTATTATTCATTGTATATTTATTTGTTTTTGAAGTACAGAACTCGTACAAAGGGATAGAATTGGAAGTCTGCTTGGGAAGGTCAAGAATTGTGGAAGAAAGTAGGCGTTGGATTGAATCCTGTTTATTATGTATAGTGCCGATATTGGCTTATATTTTGTTGCATGTTTCAAATAAATTCCTTATGTGAAATAACAGTACTGTTAGAAATGGTTTGGAATTGTCATTGGTTGTTAGCTGAAGAATCAGTATTTGCATGGTGAAGTTGGCATTTCGATTTTGAATTTGAGGTTCTTGGATATTATGAATTAATTAAGGAACATGAATAAGCTGGTGGCATGAGAAGTTCAATACCAATCGAGTGATAGGTACAAATTGATGTGTGTTAGTACATGTAGTCTTTGTTTGTTGCATAAAAATTGCTCTAATCTACTTAGCAATTAAACTTGAAAATGGTAGAAAAGTTGCTTTTTGAATTTTGATAGAGGTTCCATAAAAATTGCTTTAATCTACTTAGCAATTAAAAGAAATGTCCAATTCTGGATGGTCTTTTGAAATGTCCTGTATAGATTTTTGTAATGGGCAGCTGGAAGTCCAAAAAGCTCCAGTTTGGTGTGCTATGAATGTGGCTGGAAGAAAATCAGTGGAGACTTGTTTGGAAATACTGCATCCTTGAGGCCTAAGAAAATATGTGCTATGCTTCGATACTTGCTTTAGAAAATTGTAACTTCAGAATCTGTTTTAGCATTGTAATTGCTAGTAACAGATTTTGAATTATGACTTTTGAGTAATCTTGTTAGGCTATGTTGGCAATGGCTTTTTTAAGTAGCTTTTAGCATTTTGACCAACGTCTTTCTTTTATAGTGTTCGATAACATAACGTTTGAACACATAACTAGCTTTTAGAGGTCGAATTAGTAGTTTATAAAAAAAGTTAACCCATGTAACCTATGAAATGTTTAGCTTTTAGCGTTTTATGAAAAATTACTTAAATAGCTAAGCTACCGAAATAGTTAATTTTGCGGAACATACCCTTAGTCTAATATATTTAAGTTACTTGCAATAAAGTTTTCTATAGATCTAACTTTGGCCCTTAGTATAATATTGGGAATAATTGGCAGTAAATTGTAATATACCAATAGTTTACCTGCTGAGATCTTTGGAACTCTTATTTCAGGCATTGGTGAGCAAACAGAAGCATTGATCAATTTCTGGCATATAGGCTCTCTCTTTTGTTTCAGGCAAGCCCTGGCACTTTGTATCCATTACTTTGTAGTGGATTGGGCTACAACTTGGCTTGGAAGCTTCAACTGAACCCTTCAAATTGGTTTGTAGGAAGGAGATAAATAAAAAGAAGTAAAAAGCATTTCACATATAAAAAAGTAAATGACTCAGCCTAGATTGGCTTTTGTTCCTATTTGTCTTTTTCTTTTTCTTTTCCAATGAATGGTTAGAAACACTCTTATTTCAAAAATATATATATATATATATATATATATATTTTTAATCAATTTGATCTAATAATGAGGCATTTCTAATTAATTTGATCTAAGAGTGAGGCTCATAGACTGAGTTTAAGCAGATCAATCTAAACAACCACAATAAGAATTTCTTGTATATGCATACTATTGGATTAATAACTTAGTGGTTGAATATTTGTCTAGTAGTTCATTAATGCAGGAAGTTGAATTTAGTCTTTAGGACCAATTTGGTTGAGAGTTGAGATTCCGGAATAAGAATCAGAATTGGAATCGGAATTGAGCAGAATAAAAGTGTTTGGTTTGAAATCAAAATGTGATTCCTTAAAGGTTGTTTGATTAGTATGAATATTAGAATTTATCTGAAAAAAAAAATTATTGAGTATTAGAATCGGAAATTAATACAAAATTATTGTAATTTTTGTCCAACTTAATTTTTTAGATTATATTTATTAGAAAATTTTAATTTTTTATTTATTTATTTCATGTGGTATGGGTATAATCAAACACAATATTAAACTTGAGTTCTACTCCAATACAATATTTGACAAGGGCCAATTACTATTAAAAAATAATTATTTATTTATTATAACTAATAAAATAAATCGATTAAGCTTAGTAAATTATCATTTAAAATACTACATGTACAATAAAATATATCTTTTTGAGAAGATAAAATAAAATATATCTATAAACATATACATTGTAAATGTTTGATTAAGCTTGTGAACTATTCGAGTTAATTATTATGTTTTCAAACTTCACACAAAATAAATAACAAATCAATTATGCATTTTTAGCGAGTTCACTCATTTTATTGTCAATTAAAACTATAAGTTAGCAATAAAATAATTATTTTCTTTGAAATGGAGTGCAATTGTAAAAAGTAAAAAAATAAAAATAATTAGGGTAAACAAAAATTTATTATGTCAATAAAATAAACATTAGGGACTCTTTTGTAATATAATTTCTCCACGTAGCAAAAATGTATGGATTAGGGGGTCCAAAATCTTTTGTGGTCAGGAGATCTGATTTTGAAACACGTGTGCCCTTGAATTAGGGTTTACAGTGACTAGTTAGTAGCGTCCATCCCCTCAAACACTAACCAAAAAAAAAAAAAAAAAAAAAAAAAAAAAAACAACCTTTCCTTCTGTTTTTCTTCCCCTACGATCAGCTTGTTTCCATTTTGATAGTTATATTGCTAGTGCTTTCACCTTTAAGAAGTCCTTTCATGTCCTAAAAATTTCCTACTTGTGGAAGACGAAGTTGTTGCTTAGTTTTTTTTCATTGTAAACATTATTATTGGAACCATATCAGATTTCCATATACCATTATATTATATATATATATACACTTTACCTTTAAGAAGTCCTATCGTGTTCTCCACTATTTTTATGTTGATAAGTTGTGATATTTATCTCTATTTCAATGTGATCATTATCTTCGTGCCTTGTCTGACGTCACCACTCAGTAAAGTGGTATTAAGAGAGCGGATCAAGTAAAATTCATGATTATTTCTAAAATGATAGGTTAATTAGGACAGTGGAATGTCACACATAAATAAATCGGATTATATTTCGAAAAAGGAAAATTAATTAGCAGAATTATTTTTTTATGGAATGATATAAAGAGTTGAAAAAACTTAAGGTTAAATTTACTCGCTTAAAAGAAATTCTAGAACGAGTGACTTTCTAAAAAGTTTCTCATTTCAATTATGCGGAATAAAACCGTGCGGATCTTACTAATTAAATATTTCAATATAGGATGAATATGGTGGTTGAAGTCGAAGTCGGACCTGACACATTATTTGTCGCAGGGATAAATCAATCTAGGAGTTGCATTATTAGGGATGAATTCTAATAAAAAAATATAATTAATAGGTTTATTTAAAAGCTCATCTTTTTTTTTTTAAGTTTACTTAAAAACTATTTTATATAAATATTTTATATAAAGTGTTTATTATTCTATATCATCGATGCTCAGGCCGAGATGATATTTAATGAAGTCCTCCATGCAGTGACTATACCTCAAGTTTCGTATATCTGATCTTGAAGGTTATCTGAAAATATAAATATTTAGTCGTGCATAAATGATGACTTATATAATATTTTATCTTTGGACTAACCACTAAAATAAGTTTAATATTTTCAAAATAAAATTTCATTTATTATTTTAAGGAACAATTAGCTCGCAAGCACCACCATGTACATGATTTTTTTATAACTAATTATTTATAAATAGGTATCATTGAATTTATTTTTTTTAATGGAAATTATATACACTAGCAAGTTATAATAATAAAAGAACAATTTATATGTGAATAGAATTTTTCTATTGTATATGAAATACATTTTGCTATCCAATTGAATTGAAATTTAACAAGTATGAATATATGAATATTTTTTTTTAATCCAATGGTCAATGTATCAAAGCTATATAGAAATTATAGGATCATATAAAATTCATGAGTATGCATGTACAAATTGATATATTTTCTCTCGTATATTCTATTTCTCATTAATATTTGCATCTTCTAAAATAAAAATATATTTCATTGAATAATGCATGTTAAAGATAAATGGCTTATTATATTGTTTCACTCTCAACTTTAAATTTTATCGCAATTTCACTCTGATTTGATTTTTATTAAGCTAAACAACATATTAAGCCAAGATAAATCAACACCCATTCAATTTTGTAGGAAAAGAAGAAAGAAAGAAAGCAAAAGTTCTATGGAATCTGGCACGTGGCATCTCATTAGAATTGTACGTGTGTATTTGTACATGTATGGAAAAGTTTCAATTTAGGCCCTAATTGAGTTTGCCAGGCATAAGCCTCAACGTACTCAAATAAGATGTTGAGACCATCCATAACCATCCTCTATTCACTTTCCATTTCCATAAAGAAATATGGGAATCAGAAAAAATAATTAGAGGGGATGAATATTTAAAAAAAAAAAATTTAAAGGTGGCTATATTGAAAACAATTACTATTTTATAGGTAAAAGGTAAAATTTTCTATATTTTATAAGGTAAATTTCAAAACAAAAAAAAAAATTAGAGGAGGCAGCTGCCACCACCGAACAACTCTCTAATTTCACCTTTGACGGAAATCAATTTTAGCCTGACAGTATGCTCGCGTGCATTTATATGGTTGAGCTGAGTTCGAACAACTCCCACATTTTCTTTCCGCTCCCGTGTACCTATAGAAAAAAAAAAAATGCAAATATTTGACTTGAAAATGTATATGCATTTCATTTTTCACTGAATAATCTTATATAAAAAAAAGAATAATTGCTATTTCCATTTTTATTTTTACTTATCCTCAAACAATCTTAATCAGTATCCTCTTGTTTGCCACTTTCCCAATTAGCTATGGTAGAATTATGAAATGCATAGGAGACAATGCTACTTGGCTATTATAAAAATTTTATGGCCTAGAGGTGTAGACGGTGTAGATATCTTGACTTGCAAAAAAGAAAAGAAATAGGGTTTTCCTCTTTCCTTCTACCCTCTTATGTGCCTTTTGCTTTAATTAGGTTCTAAAATTAGAGATTAATATGATTGTTCAATTACAATATTCAAATTAAAAAAATTAATTATATGAAAATAAATATTTGGTTAAGTTTATAATATCGAGCATTATAACTTAATTTGATTCATTATTGAGTTTCGACTTAACTCGATTAAAAATTTAATGAAAAATACTGTTATAAGAACGATTTCTTCGGCTGTTGAAATATAATTTACATTTGAATAAATACTATTATTTTTGACATGTTTATATTAGGATAAGTGTAACTTGATAAAATTCGTTCTTATACTAGACCAACTAAAATTTAACATTTCACAAGTCGAACTTATTAATTATTTGATGATATTATGACGGATGCATTATTTCGAATTAAATAGATTTAACTTTATTATTAGATAAAAATTCTATTTAACCTAATTTAATTTTTATAAAAATATTGAGAAGAAAACATATATATTAGATGATATTGTTGTTATTTGATGAGCTAAGAAGTTAGATGCACAGTGTTACAAAAATGACTACCATAACACTCAAAGATGAAGCTTTTGTTTGAGAGAGATTGAAATGAAAGCTCAAACCCAAATCTTATGCTCTTAGATTTTGACTCAACAAATAAAGAAACACAAAAATCATTTGGGTAAGATACCATTTTCAAGCAATAGTCTCTAAATGTGTTATTCAAAAGGGGTCCATTAACGGTTGCATGCGTCAAGCAAGCAAATTAATAGCAACCCCTCCATAGTTGAACTAGAGTATCCAATTATTTGACAAGTTCACATCATCTATTAGTTGGTGCCTAGGGCTGCCGATGTTATAAACGGAGAAAAGTCGAAACAATTATTTTAAAGGAGAAAAAAAAATCTTACTTTATATCTCGCATTAAAGATAGTCTATTTAAAGATAAGCGGACGCATTAAAGACGGTCTATTCAGAGATGAGTTCTACTCGTGACTTTTAAGATATATGGATATATAATTCAAATCTAATAGTACAGATTTTAATTTTATTTGAAAAGTACCCATCAAGCAGTGTAAATCAATTATTTGGAATTTTATTGATCAAAAATCATTACTATTCCAGATGTTTTTTTTCCTTTGGATCATTGAACTGGTCCTAGACCTAAAACCTACTGCTGAAAGGGCAGCACATGGCTTTCCTAGTGGCAGTGATGTGGTGAGACAATGACATTTTTATGTAAGGAAAATTGATTGATTGATAAGAGTAAGAAAGAAGAGTAAGAGAAAGAGAGGGTCTAAGGAAGTTAATTACAAGGTAAGAATTGAAGTGGTTCAACAACTACATAAACGAACAAAATTGGATTGATTGCAGGCGTGCTCTAATGCTAGGGCCTTAGTGTTTTGGTGCACGTGAATATTGTCCCCCTTTCGACTTGCTGCGTCTTTGAGAATGACCTCTCTTTAGCTCATCTTTTCTGGGTATTAATGCACATGCGCTGCTGCCTCCAAACATAATTCACTTCACCAGGCTACTACTTACCTGAATTGCTCGGTAGAAGATAAGTTTTCGGTTTGAACCAGAATCGACTGTATAAGAAACGCAACTGATAGTTTAAAATTTTAAATCAAAAAGCTGATTAAGATTCGTACTAATATTAAATGATGAATTTTAAACCGGTTCAAAACTGATAATTTAATCGGCGGTTTACTTTGATTCGGATTCAAAACTTCTATTTTTGTTTTGAAAAATTTTTGATGGCATAATATATTGTATGCCCAGCTAAAAAGTTTGATTAAACTTGATATTATATAATACAATTCACTTAAAAAGTTAAAAGCTTAAAGAATTGAAAGTAGCAAAAAATAAAAAACTTAGTCTAGCATTACATTTTTTTTGATACAAATGGGAGTTTAAAAACTATATAAAAGATAAGATATTGATATATCACATTAAATAATTGAGGTAGGTACACATACTTAGACAACGATCTTAGAAGCAGTTTCCTAGCTTATAGAGTAGAGGCTTATAAGCAATGTTTTTAAAATGGAATTGGATATGAAATTAATTTGATGATTGGATGATAATCGAATCAAGTTGATTTAGTTTAAAACTAATTTTATCTCAGATCTTGGATCAGAATAATACTGCGGGCTACACAATAAGAGTAGTTTTTCTTTTGGCTTATCAAATTGGTGAAAATATCTGTAGTTGAGAGGCCTCGACTCCCATTCTTCAGATAAGTGAGAAGTCCAACATTTAAAATGTAATGATTAGAAGTTTTAGTGCAACGTAAGTGTCTACTAATAAAATTAAAAGATATTAAAAATTAATTTTTAATACATGGAAAATTCTTAAAAGAAGGACAATCTTCTAAGATACAGCCTTTTTGGTGATAGCCAATTCATTGTTACTATTATATCATATATCTCGAACAAGAATCAGCTAAAACAGAAAGTTCCACAGACAAGTCAAAAATGTTGAAAAAAATTGTACTGTTTAATGGACTGTCGTTTCATAATTGTCATGATGAGAAGGACAGTGGCAGAAGAGGAACAAAATCCAATGTTAACCAACTTGCTACCATTTTTGACTTTCTAATAATTAACGGTGCCAAAGAGTATCAATATGGTTAAACGGAGAATGCCACATTACAAAAAAATATGAATCTGAAAGTAATTTCATATTAGAAATTAAAACTTCATATAGAGATATTATTGATACCATTAAATTAAATGTTTACTCTTCAACTAGACTAAATTAAATTGTACTTTACAGTTTATTTCAGTTTCAGAGTTTTAAATAAAAAAATATTTTACTTCTATAAAAAAAAAAACTTACATAAACTCTTAAAGTTAAATATAAATTTTGGAGTGTGAAGTTCAAATAAATTTTAACTTATATAAATATTATGCTATTTAAAGGATCACTCAATACATAAATTCACCTATGTATTTTTAATAAAAGACTTTATGGCACTTTCAACATTTACTTTGACTGATTAAATATTTCAACTGACAAAATTACGCATATTCTATACTTTAATTTGATCTATTAAATGCCTAAACTTGAAAAAAAAAAAAAAAAAAAAAACTCTAGTAGTCTTTCTCTCTGGCTCTCTCTTTTCTGTGTTCTTCTAAATTTTATTTCTAAACCATCACCGACCGTTTTCTTTGGTCGGCGGTGGTTTCTTTTCGCCCCTCTTTATCGTTTTTATTTATTTATTTATTTTGGTTTTCTTTCTTATAATTTCCAAACCTATGATTATTTAACAAAATTTGGATTTAGTCTTGAATGTTTTTGGGATTAGTGGGGTTATTAATTTCTCTTTTTTCACGGGGTTGTTCCTCGTTATTGAGAAGTTTTTATATAGATCTTTTGTTTCTCAGGCAGTTCGAAAGACAAGATAGATTGTTGGTTGCTTGTGGTTAGACACTTCGAATCTTCAAGTTTGAGTAAGTTTTTTTTTACCAATGGAACCCGGTACTGCAACATGTTTTTCCATTAAAGTTTAATATATTAAACTCTTATACAGGTGTCAGTTGTAATAAGTTTCTGACAAAACAATGTTTGAGACAATATTATGAAATGTTTCTTTTATCGTCCTATTTGAAAATAAACTAGTTTTTAACCGAAAGATTAACCTCTTCTGCAAGATCAAGAACATCTCCAAATAGAAAATTTTCATTTTCTATATATGTATTTATTACTTCTATAGGAATATTATGATATACTCAATTTATATTCATTATAAATGAATCGTTAAGTTTTCAAAAAAAAAAAAAAACACCAACTTGTAAAATTAATTGAAAAATATAAAAATTATTATTTAAAAAATTGTGCTTAACTACATATAAAACTAATATTTTTCATATAAAAGACAAAAATCTAAAAAATGAACTGAAAATTGGAATGTTATAAAGTAAATCTAAGGGGCCATAGAAATTTTTTTATCAAATAATTATTATGAAAGTGATAAATGAGAAATGAAAGTTGTGAAAAAGATTGTTTATAGAGTAGTCCATATTGAATGGAGCTCCTCTTTTCTTGCAAGTTGAAGATGATGTTTGGTCTAAATTCAATGAGCTTAATGACCCTCTCAATAAGGTTAATCATCCCTACATACATAATGGTCTTAATTATTATCACTATGACCAACAAACTTATTGGTCATGCTTTTCTTTCCACACAATTGATCATTTAATCATTCTTTTTCCTTCCTAGGATTATTCCTTTTTTTATTAAAAAAAATGAAAATAATAATTTCTTATTCATATATTCATAATCATTTAGTTTCTGATAAAAAAGATATTTTCCCTTTTAAATAATATTTATAAAATTCGTGAATAAAATTTATTGATTTTTGCAGAAGGTGAGGTGAGGAGAGGAACCAATAAAAACAATGGAATATATGATGGATTATCAACTTGTAAAGTGAAGTTTGTGTTTGGCCCATAAAATCTTGTTCCGGGCTGGTGTATGATTGTGGGCCCACTTATCATGCTTTAACTTTAGTCACGTGACCATCACCATAGATTTCATTTCTCCAACCCTATGCCTACTCAACTATGAGGATCCTGTACCATCTGATATAAATAAATATGTTAGTGATTTTATAAAATGGTACAGATGTTGATAATAATTTTATTAAATAGTTAATCTCTTTTTTTTTTTTTTTTTTTTTAACATTGGAATGGAAAAATTCAAATCTAAATTCAACGTCAGATTGAATTCGAACTTAATTACTACATTATGCCTTGATGTGCATGACTTATTGTGATTTTACTCTAAATTCTTTTTTTATTATTATTATTTTGCTTTAATTTGATAATTTATTATAATTAATATTTATGTTAAAAATTGAGAATAAAATAATAATAAATAATTATTTATTGAATTGGAGTGCAATAGTAAGAAAAAAAAGAAAGAGAGAGAGAGGGGTAAATTGGAAGAAAACCCCAAAGTCATTTATTGTAAGGCTTTTTATGTTGATCCCTCCGAAGTACCAAATCTGTTTGACCGTGTCTGTTTTTATGAAGGGATACAGAAAACGTCATCTCTCTTTCACTTCTGTCCCTTATCTCCAAGACCCTAACGTAATTTAATTTTTGATTGAAGAAAAATGTGAAAGATAAGGGTATTAATTAATTAGGGCCAATTTGTAGGACAATAATTTGTACATGCCTTGCAAGTTGTTGTCCTATGTCTGCCATTGTAGGGTACTAACAAACAACTCCATTGTCCTATATTACTCGTGTATGTTGATCTGATCTTTATCAGGCATTGTACATTCTAGGTTATTTCTTACCTCTATTGGAGGGTTCTAGAAGATCGACTTTCACAAAGTTAATTTTAAATATTTCATCCGTCGTTTCTTAAGTTACCTACCTCTAAATTGAGGGACAAAGGATGAAAAGAATCCAAAGAATACTGTGTCAAATTAAAAGAAGAAGAGAGGGTGAATTCAAATTTTCAATTCCAGTTGAAGAATTCATAAGGTTTTTTTTTTTTTTAGGTCTTACTATGTTTCTCCGCAAATAACGGCTAGTAGTAAGTAGTAAATGACTAGTGAATAGAACTATAAATGCGTTAAGCTGCTCGAGACTCAGCTCGATAAAAACTCCTTCAATATGTTTATCGAGTTGAATTATCAAGTTAGTTTAATAAATAAGTTGGACTCGAACTCAATTCATTAGCTCACAAGTCAGTTTTATCGAGTCAAACTAAGATAACGAGCTAGCTTAATAGGTCAAAATTAATTAAATTTACATTAAAACAATGTTTTTTTTAGTTTAATAAGTTTCGAGTTTGAAGTTCAAATTCAGCTCGCTTATAGTTATCGAATCGAACACGAGTTGAATTTAAGCTTGACTGTTTTTAAACGAGTGGAGCTAGAATTTTAATTTCCAAGCTTAAATCTATCTTTATCGAATTGAGCTCGAGCTGAAAATAAGAAAATATTTCTGAGTCATGTCAGATACAGCGGATATCATTGTAAATCTAGTTAATTGATTTGCACTGCAATTTAAATTGTGGTGGATTTTATTAATTTTGATATTACCTTTATTTACTTTTAGTTTTATGTGTATTTCATTTTAGTTTTATTGATTAATATATAAGAGAGAGTGGGACAATTGGATGGTTTAAAAATAATTTTTTAGCTCCAGCTCGTCATTCACAATAGCTTTTCGGTGAGCCCTAGCTCGAAAACTAATGAGAATGATTTTAGAAAATTATAATTATATTTCTATATTTTAACTAAATTAAGTACTCTGCTTTTATATTTTAGAAAATACACTATTATATACCTATAGTTTAGCTTCGTTTAACTGACATATGTTTCTGTCCAAATTTTCATTTTCCAACGTTAAAACCTTATGAAATGACAAAGCTAATACTAATTAAAAAACAAAATAAAAAAAAATCTCAGTTACGAGCGAAATGATAAGAACGAATCACCTCTCACCGTTATCAACTGTTTCTAAAAAAAAAAAAAAGAAAACACAAGAAATTTCATAAATTAGACAAAATAGTTGATAGTGAATGATGTATTCTTTCTTTCTCTCTCATTAGATTGCTGTTTGAAAGTGAAAAAAATAGATGAAAGCACATGTTAATGGACTTATACCATGAGTGTATAGTAGTGTATTTTCTAAAATGCAAGGATAGAGTAGTTAATCTGGTTAAAACATAGAGGTAGAATTATAATTTTTCTTTTTATTTTTATATAATTAAAGTTTAAGTTTTTTTTATTATAATAGAGATATGAAAATAGTTAATAGTTCTTTTAGTCCATACTCAGACTCGCTTTTGCCCCTCTTTATGGATCTATTGACCGTCCTCGATAAAGGTGAGAGGAAAAAGAGATTTATGATTTTTTTTTTGAATTATTAGTAACAAAGTTAATAATATAATTTTATTGTGATAGCTAGTAGCTACTCAATATTTGTCATTAAGTCGTTCTCATTTGTTCTTTTAATTAATTAGTTATTGTTATTGATATATAAATAATAATTATAAATGATATTATTTTAATTAGTCTATTTTAATTGAAGATATGGGTTTAATATTCTACATAAAATTGACTCGTGATATCATTTTAAATATTATTTTAAAATAAAATAAATTATAAATTAATTTAGGTAATTATTAGAATTATTTATTTAAGTTATATTCATATAAAGTAAGTAGTATAATAATATATTAATTTAACTTGTCGATGTAGCTTTGTATGCATGATAGATTTCTCGCCTAATTATTGTATAATTACATTATTCTTTGCGTGAGATAAACTTAACCCCCAACAAATATATATCATAAATATCATATTTGGTTTAAACCACCACTTTTCTTAGACTGTGTTCAATAATAATTTTTTAAATAATTTTTAGTCAAAATGCTAAACGCTACGTAAAAGTTGTTCGGTAATATAGCGTTTGAATTACTTTTTAAAGATTAAAGTAGAGTTTTGCGAAAAATTATCTTATGTAACATTTAACTTTTAATATTTCATGAAAAACTATTTAAACAGTTAAACGCTATTAAAATAACTAATAATTATTAAAATAATTAATTTTACCGAATACCCTGATATCTTTTTAAGAAATGATAAAATTTTAAAAAGAGAAACAATATAAAATCTTCAAAAATTGTAGATAGAGTCCATCAAATAACCAAAATGCAATCTAGGAATATAATAGTATTTTCCAAAAAGGTAATCAATAAAATGTTGACAAGAAGGCTAAGGTAAAGGGGTGACAAAAAAAAAAAAGAAAAAAAAAAAAGAATAAGGTGGAAACACGGAGAAGACAAATGGACACAAGAAGAGTAGAATGTAAGTGGGATGGGGAACATGATAAGAATAATGGTAAATTTTCTAGTCCTTCGATGTTTATACTTCTTATAGGGCTTTCTATAGCATCGTACCCCAGCCACTCCTTTTGCAACATCATAACGAGGATCATTATGTTCATGACTAGGCTTTTTGGTCCACGAAATGGTTAAAATCCACAAGGTAATTTTTCTTTTTGCTTCAAATTTTAAAGAATTGTGAATTTAAAATATTTTTAGAGTAAAAGAGAGAGAGATTATAGTTTATGTTTTTTTTAGTTTCAATTGCTTTTGAAAAATTATAGTTTGATCAAAATTAAAAATTTAAGAGCTTCATCTAAGATTAATCTCGTTGACTATAAGTGTTTTTCTATGAACTAAATTTCTAACTATTATCTAAATTCATATTTATTCTATTTATTGAGCGACTTTTATGAGTTGATTCAAAATCTTTTTTTTTTATTTTTTTGCTAATCCTAATTTGACTAGTGGTGGTGGTGGTCTGTTTCGAGATAGTGTTGACTCCTGATTAGGGGATTTTTCCCTTAAGTACTCTACTATTTTGGTTGTGAAATTATTGGCTATTCGGGTTGGTCTTCTAATAGCTTGGGACCATGGTTTTTGTTTTCTCATTGTAGAAACAGATAGCGTAGAAATAGTTCAGTTGGTGGCTTCTGTTTTGCCTTCCGTTCATCATTTGGTAGCTATTATTTTGGATATCCAGAAATTATCACTAAGGGATTGAAATTGTTCCATGCATCATGTTCTTCGATAGGGTAACTTTGCAGCGGATCACTTGACCAGGTTGATTCACTCCGTGTCTTCCTCTCTCTATACGAGGTTTTCTATCCCTGATTCTATTTCTTTAATTCTCGACTCTCCAATTTATTAAAAACACTTATGTTGGATAGAAAAATGATCCCACGACATAATCCTTACCATTCAACATGAGATTATTTCCTTATTTTACTTTTTTTTTTCTTGTAATTGGCTCTCACTATAATCAGTAGACTTTCGTTTTTTTTATTTTTTTTGGCTACCGCCAAAAAGGCCGTGGCCACAAATGAAATGTATGTACGGAGGTGGTCCAAAATTCGTTGATTATTCATTCTCTGTTTCAGCATATTTAATTTATTTTATATTTTATCATGTAAAGTTTATTTATATTATTGTTTACTTTAAGCTTTAAGACACGTTCGGTAAAAGAGAAGGCCGATGACTCTATTCCTCCGTGCTATAATATGACTTTTGTCTGTTTGAACTCATTGAGATTTTTTTTTTTTTAACTTTTATTCGTCATTTAATTAGATAATTAACGATTTTTTTCTAAATTATTATTATATTTTTAATATTTTTAAAATCACTAATTTATTCCAGAGATTTAATCCCTTTAAATTATCCTATCCTTATATTTAAGAAGTATTATTTTTGTCGTTTTTTTTACATAAAAGACTTAATATACCAGAAAAGCATTTATGGTCTATTTTACAATTAACTGTTTTAATAATTTTTAACTGTTTGAGTAGTGTTTAGTTGTTAACTGTTCGAGTAATTTTTCATAAAATGTTAAGACTGTGTTCGATAATATCATTTTTAGTAGCTTCTAGCGTTTTGACTAGTTAAAATGTTAAATGCTATTTTTTTTTTGTAGTTTTTGATAACATAGTGTTTGAACTTGCATTTAGAAATTAAAGTAGCATTTTATAAAAAATTAATTTATGTAACATTTAGCTTTTAGTGTTTTAAGCTACTTAAATAGGGAAACCCTACTAAAATAGTTAAACATTACTAAAACAGTTAACAACTATAAAACCAATTAATTGTGCCGAATATACCCTAAAAGTTAAACATTACACGAGTTAACTTTTTATTTAGCGTTTTGACCAAACAAAATGCTAAAAACTACTTAAAAAGTTTTTGACGAACAAGCGTCTACATAATAGGGGTAGCGTTCTCCTACATCTTTATGAGAATACCAACCAGATCACATATGATTGGCTTATTATTTTTATCGTTAACTGATATATTTAGATAGTAATTTAATAATAAATATAAGGATCCTAAATTATAATATGGTATTAAATATAAATTACTAAATAGTTAAATATTGTAGAATATTTTAACCATAAAGACCATACCGTTTAGAAGAAAAAAAACCGAGAATAATCGTGATTACATATTTTCAATGATTAGGATTTACCTGGATCAACTCTATATATATAGAATCATTTATAAGTCAAATTAATTTAAAATAAATATTTACTAAAAACAAGCGTATTTCTAATTATATATTAAAAAAAATAAAATGAAAAAAAAATATTTAAAAATTTTTTATTTTATTTATTATAATCTTTAGATAGATTCATACACGAGATGTATGCAAGTCTATTCTTATTTTCCGCTGTCGCAGCAACCTTTGTGGCTGTTGCAATAAGGGCTTGTTTTATTTATTTATCATATATATATATATATATATATATATTAAGATATTCTTAGCTTAAATTGTTATCAAATTTGTATTGGTTGGTCTCCTAGTAGAGAGCATGAAGCTAATGTGAAATTAATATATTAATTGGGAGCTAACCTATAATATTTGTCATGTATTGATAATGTTTGTTGAAATTTTTTAGACCAAATTATAAGTCTTGGAAATGCTTCAACATCCTTTCTCCAATGTGGTTAGCAACAAAATTTATGCAAAGATCACAACAATAATAACATTTTTTGTCTTAACTTAGGATTATTGAGTTTCATCATCATAAAATGGAAATTAATAATAAAAATTGTTGCACTTTATCACAACAAAAACATATTTTTTTTTGTTTTTGTTTACTTTAATACTTAGTGCTAAGTACACTTTGATATGTAATGGAAACTTTTTTTTCTTTCTTAAAAATTACTCACACTACCCATAATGTATGATATATAAATCTTTTCTGCCTCTATTAAAAAATATTCTAATTCCATCCACTGAGGCTTATTTTCCAATGGTAAAATGATTTTGTTAGAAGACTTCACTAAAATTTTCTTTTTCAAATCCTAACGTTTCTCCTAAAATTTTGAAAAAAAAAAATGCAAACATATTCTAAAAAATTTATGCATTAAGTTCAACTTAAAGTTTTTCTCTGAGATTGTTTACACTTTACATAATATATATAATATTTTTTTTATATTCTAGAAATATAATTAGCAAGAAAAGTTTTTCTTTCTTATTCATAAGGGATCAATGTTGTCAAGAAGCACTATGAGAATAATATTAAAAAATGCATGAGACTGATATTGCGCAATGCATCTTTAGAATTCGTTGAGAAGATATTTTTTTTTTTTTTTTTTTTTTTTTTTGGGGAGAAAGCTTGATCGTGTTGCATATAAAGTTGTTGGAAAATATTTCTAACTATAACTACTAAAAAAGAATTATCTATATCAATTTTATCTTCAGAAAATAAATGTCGAGACAAATTTCAAAAATAAAATTCTTTTTTTTTTTTTTGAAAATGCAAATGTCGATATATATTAATAGAATCAAAGGCCAAATCATCCAAAATAATACTTGGAGCAGAATAACCCCACTGTATAGAGCCAAACTCAGAAACAATAGCTTTAGCTAGCAAATGAGCATACTGATCTGCTGACTTCTTGACAAAACTGAAACAAATAGATGTGAACTCTTGATTAAGAGTTTTACATTATGAAATTATGGAACCAAAATAAGAGACATCTAATTTATCATTTTTCAGAGCATGAATAATCATTATACAGTCTGTCTCCACCTCAACCATTCTTGTTAAGTACCTCTTAACTTTCAATCAGTTCAAAGCCTCAGGCACATAAAATTCAGTTAGGTAGTATTAAAATCTAAATTAAAACTTATGGTTACTACTTCCAACTTTGAAATCATGAAATTTAATTTGCAATATAGCCCTCCTGAGTCAGCAAAATTCAGGAAATAGCTGCAGAAAATTCCGTAGCTAATCTTAATAAATCTGTAGCTAATGAAGTATAGCTACGGAAAATTTTCGTCCGTAAAATACTTCTAAGACCAAGTCAAACTACAATTGCTTCTTGATAATTTGTGATTGTTGTGAAACAATTCAAAATTATGCGTAATTGAAAACACAATATCTTATCTTTGTTGGTATAGCTCTCTAAATCTTAACTACATATATATATAGCAGGCAAATATTTTATATAATAAAAGGATTTTATATGGTATCTTATTCTAATTTTTTTATTCTAATTACATATATCAAAATATATTAAATATCATTTATAATATTATAATTAAGAATATTAACCATCCATAAAATGGGCATATTAAAAGATAGTGTAAATAGCTTTCTTCTTAAGAGATTTATACCAATAGCTAATTTCAAATGTGTAATTAGATGGCTAAGAAATCCACATTAAGACTTGAGAGTAAGCAAGGAATTTTTTATTTATGATCTAACCTAAAAATCAAACTCTCATCATGAAGATAGAAGATAAATCAAGTAAATAGTTGAAGTTAAAACTGAATTGATTATGATTTCATTATTAAAAGAGAACGTCTGAAATAATTGAGTCATGTCCTATACAAAATTATCGTATGCTTGTATAAATATAAACACCCAAATCGTTTTTTTTTTTTTTACCTTTATTTAATGTCAAATCCAAACATCATACTTATTACAAGTTCAAAGATGGACCCCTTTTGGCTTTTTTGTTTATAGGATGAAAAGTGTCACCAACTCTCTCCTAGTCTTGCCTTTTACTAGGAAAGTAGTGGTATTTTATATCTTTCAAATTCTAAGTTATTGAAGGTTGAGAGTTGAACTATAAGTTTGTGACTATATCTATGTTTTGAGCCATTGAAACTCGAATTCAGAGAGCTTGGAAGATTTATGTCACTTTAAACACCAACACACTTTTTCACCATTGGATTAATTTCTGTGCTTCAAGGCATAGGGGAGAAAGGGGACAAGCTTTCCACCGAAAGGAGTAAAGGACTGTTTGGTTTTACTACTACACTAACGCTTGTCATATCTAACAAATAAACTCCACTTTTTAGATTTATATCTTGTGCAGAAAGGTTGAATTTTTTTAATTTCATCAATGGTATAAATGACCATTAACAATTTTGTTCTAAGTAGTATATAATTGTACACATCATTAGATGAGACAAAACTAGTAAAATTTAATCAAATTTTGCAATCTACTTTTATATTTGTCAAAACCATTATTCTAAAAAATTTATTCAGTTTTTTCTCATATCATCTGTGTAATTTTCACCAAAAGTAATAAACAACTTTTTGATTTTACTCATAGTTAGAGTAATACTCGTCTATCTAGAGTATGTTCGTCAAATAGTGTTTTATTAGCTGGTAACTGTTTTAATATTATTTAGTTGTTAGCTGTTTAATTTAATAGCTTTTCATAAAATGTTAAATAGTTAGATAAGTTAACTTTTCGTAAACGATCCCTTAACTTTTAAAGCTAGTTCAAACATTATGTTAACGAACGCTATAAAAAATAGTGTTTAGCATTTTGACTAGTCAAAATCCTAAAAACTACTTAAAAAACTATTGCCAAACACAACTTTAGACTTGAAATGATCAAATAAACTCCATCTTTTACTTATCAGATAACAACTCCTGCATTATAGCCATTCAAACGGATACTCATTATTGCTATTATAAGAATCCCATGATTATAGTGATTTACTTTACTGGATATATGTAATTAACTACTCTGTTGTAATATATATGTATCTCTTAATAGAAATCAAGGATGTATGAGCCAATTTTACTTCCTTTGCTTGTCTCTTTATTACCTACATATCTTATGTCAAAGAAGTTTATGAGAGAGTCAAATTTTTTTTTTTCATTTTGTCAATAGCATAAATGACCATGTCTAAGACAAATTGTAAGTAGTATATAATTGTATCCATTATTATATAAGAAAAAAACTTGCAAAATTGACTCAAATGTTGATGTCTATATTTATATTTGTCAAAAGTATTATTCTACAAAGTTTACTCAAAGTTTTCTATCTCACTTCCTCCACTAGAATAAGAAGGGAAAATTATAGTACGGTTCATGTGATTTCCGATATACAATTAATCTATTCTTGTACTTTTAAAAATATATCATTTTTTTTTATATATATTTTGCTTTTATTATACTACTAAATCATTCTGTTCAATTTTTGTATCTTTCCGTTCAGTCAAGAAGAAAAACAGATGTTAAAGGAAATAAATTAAAATTTTAATAGCAGAAGAATTATCATAGTAATATCACTAACATTATAAAGTTGTGGTTTGAGAAATATGATTAGTCTATTGTTGTGTTTTTAAAAATATACTAAAAGTGACAAGAGATGAAAGGGATATATTTTCGTCACTCATAAAGTACCTAACGAAAAAGATACAAAAACCATACTTAAAAATTTAGTAGTATAACAGAACTAAAACATAAAAAAAATTAGTCAACTTTTAAAAACACAAGAACAAATTAATATTTTCTAAATTACAGAAACTGTACTGTAATTTTTGCGAGTAATAAAAACAGCTCGAATTTTTTTTTTTTTTTTAGTTCATAGAAAGCAAAAGCTTAAAAAATTATAAACACATTCTAGGGTGAGCTACACCACTAACATCATGGATCAGCCAAATAATAAAGAACAACTCGATTTTACTTGTACTAAAGAACTATTGTGTAACACTTGTCATATCTAGACTGAGAATGACCAAATAGCTCCACTTTTTATCTTGAAATCATGTGTAAAAGAGGGTCATTCAATTTGTAATCTTATCTTCGAGGAATAGATCTTGTTGACATGTTCATTCAATTTTTCTTTTTCACACTCCCTATTATAAGACTTTGGACTCTTTTTATAACCTTTTACCACCTATAATTTTAACCATCTATATATATATATATATATATATATATATATATATATATATATATAAAGTTGAAGCACAATTGATAATGTGACACACTATTAAAAAGTTTAATTGATGATGTGAAATTTTATTATTTCTTCAAATTTTTATTTTTTTTTTAATTTGAAAAATTAAATTATATAACTTTTTATTTTCTTTTTTCAATAATTAACAGTCATATAATAAATTTCTTGCATTAACGAATAACTCTTTATTTTCTTTTTGTGATTCAAACAATACATTTATTACATTAATAATAAACTATTATTTATTATAAAATAATAGAAAAATTGGGAGAGACGCGAAAAAAAAGAATAAAGTGAATAAAGAGAGAATACGAAAGTGTAATAATCTTAATAAAATTCTATACAAATTGAAAAGATAGAGTTCACAATAATTAGAAATACAGATTTCTAACCCATAGAACACATCCACTAGTTTTATAACATTCTTTTCATTTTAAAAAATTGTGTTTACTCATTCTTTTATTTATTTATGTCTATCTATTTTCTATTTTTTATTTTTAAATTAGTTAATACTTATCTAATTAGTATTTGTAAGATTTTTTTATATATTATATTCAGTATATATATCATAAATTGTACTATATAATAAAATTCTGCTTGAATATTAAGTTTATTTATTTAGTGTTATAAATCTTTTTAAAACTCGGAAGCAATTCATTATCTCCACACTATAGCCTCGTCTTGATGTTATGAATTGCAAAAGATAATTTATTATGGATAGTATAAGACCTCATTTATTATGTGTGTCTTGTGGTAAATTTCGTTTTTACTGCATACATTTACTTTCGCAAGTTTCAACGTAAAAGTTGAAAAATGAAAAACAGTTCATAAATTGTACCACCTTATTTCACAATTTTCAATTATAACAAACACCAACAAAAAAAAAAAAAAAAAAAAGTTTTTACCAGATCTTTATAGAACCATTTTAATATCTTACGAGTGCTTAATCCACATGGATGAAAAATAATAATTATTTAAAACTGAAATAATTGCTGAAGACCTATTTTGATTAAATGGTTTTCTTAGTCAAAGTCTTCGAAAAGAATAATTGAACATAACAACTTCAAAGCAAACATACAGGATGAAAAATACCAAATCAATGGACTCTCCAAAGATTTGAGAATACATTAGCACTATTTATTTATAACCAAAAGCTAAAATAAAACGTATCTTTGTCTCTCTTGATGGCTCATCATCAAGTCAAGCCTTCAAGGGTCTAACAATTTCGTTCGACATAAAACCCAACACACATAAAACCCAACATATTTCATAATCAAAATTTAATCTTCGGGCCGGAGTTATGTAGCAAGCAAACCGACTCGCTTTCAATTAAAATTGGTAGACCAAAAAACTCAAAACAATCCTATTTTGAACAGTAATAGTACAACGTCTAGAGCTTAGCAAGAAAAGAAACTGCGCACGGGGAATGTGCTCAGACAATAGCTATTAGATCAGCACAGGTGATATCACCCTAGGGGAAAGATGCTCGAATATGCTCCTGAGCACTCAACTAATGCATCAGTCCAATGAAATTACTAAATTGAAGCTCACACATTTTTGCTTTAAGGCCAGTAATCACTTGAATTGAGGCTTGAATGAATGTTTTGGTTGTCCAATCTGAGTAGCTAATGCTGATTTTATATTTCAATCCAATAGTTTTGATCTTTCAGACAAAAGCCACTTTGAGGATCCAATGACATGCTTACCGATGACAGGTGGCATTTTAAGCCCCCAAGAATATCAACTCCAACAAAGAAAAGCATTATACAACCACACTCACCAAATTTTAATGCTCTAATCATGAAAGATTTGACTTTCATAGACTGAGATTAGAAAGTAATTTATTTGTCACTAACCCAATACTTGGGACAATGCACCTATCAAGACAGGTAAGAAACTATAGGGTGAAAAAAAAACATTGAGGTAATATATATATATATATATATATATATATAAATGATCTGTGATTAAGCATTTTGTTTTCTGAAAGAACAGCCGCATTCAAATGGATGCTTATTAGGTAGTCAATAGCAGAAGCAAATGGGGCAATAATTCCTAAAACAGTGGTTTTTGACACACAATTTAATATTAAATTAGAATGCCAGATAGAATAATCATTTTAGGGATGCCCCAGTGCTGGGATCTAAGACTCCAAGCTAATCCAAGTTGATAGGCTAACCTTTTTAGTGTTTCCCTCATTCAAACTATCAATCCCATCATCTGCATATCCCATCTTCTTCGTCTTCGTCTTCGTCTTACAGAGAGTCAACCATCCCCAGGCCCCTACACATCAAACGTTAAAGATGGTACTGCAATTCATCAAAGTAATAATATTGACTTCATTTCTCTAAGGAAAATTGGAGACATAACCATCAAGCATGGCATTTCACCTCCACATTCTCTTTCACAATATAATGAAGCATAAGGAGACTTTTAAAAAAGTTGTGGGGATGTGCTCATAGTTTAGTTTACCAGTAAGTGCATGTCTAACTTTAGCGCATATCTGATCCTGACTTCCTCCCCAAAATAGTTCAAAAAGGAAAAAAGAAAAGGTATATAGTTTATTGAATTAGACTTGACCTAAA
This sequence comes from Jatropha curcas, assembly GCF_041381405.1. Lineage (NCBI taxonomy): Eukaryota > Viridiplantae > Streptophyta > Magnoliopsida > Malpighiales > Euphorbiaceae > Jatropha > Jatropha curcas. The sequence goes on along the minus strand of NC_143152.1, from coordinate 2,332,985 downwards.
CATTGTTATTAACTTCTATGCATAACTTAGAGCACTTACATATGTAGTTTGGACATAGATCTAAATACGAACCCTCACCCTCCTAGACCAAGAACAAGAAATACAGAGATTGTTTAAACAATTAATAGAAATTTCACTTTTCAAACATTTTAATTTAAAATGATAACCATTAAACATTGAGATGTTAATTAGCCAACAAATACTTGAAAGACCTAAGAGCAACCTTAAAGTTTTCTGGTAAAAGGACTTAGATCAACCTAACTTTTTCTGAAGATATAATCCTAATCTTGAATGGAATGAAATGGAACGGAGAAGCAGATCTATATGACCAGCCTGACCAAAAATATAGCAATGGTCATAGATTACTACAATTGTAGAGGATTTGCATCCATGCAAAATATGTCAATCATATAATGGGCATTATTAAGAGCTATCTGCAGGGACAAAAGTCCAATTCAGTTTTGCACTTGCTATATAGTTTGAGATTAAGACTTGAACTGAGTAGACTTAGAAACTGACCAACAAGGACACTATCAACAGTAACGATTGTTAAAGGATAAAGCGAAAGTTGAAGGAAATGTTAGCCGTCGTATCATAATATCTGAACTGCCAAAAATATTTTTCCACAAACAAAATCCTCGTGAATATCACGTGACAGGGGGCCCCATGTTATGACCACACTTAACTCTAGCAGAAATACAACATAGTAGGGGCCGGCCCGTCGACAACGGAAATTCAGTCCTATTTGGGACATTAAAACTGACAACAGTGCAATCACAAACACACATAGCCATGCAGAGTCAAATTTCAAAGGCAACAGAAAGGGAAAGATAAAAAAAAATGAATCAACAAATATATTATAGACTTCAAGAAAAAAATTTTGATTTCCTTGAAGTAGTAGACGTAGTGTCATTGCTTGTGGCAGTAATAGCATCTATATAAGGGAAGTAATAGAGGAAAAATAAAAAGGTAACAAAAATAAATAAATAAAAGAAGATGATGTGGTGAGTAGTACCTGCAAAAGTATAACTGTTATGCAGAAGTATTTTCACTTTCTTGTGACTTTTACCCACTTAACTTTTGAAGCCCAAAAGGAGAGCAGAGACAAAATCCTCAACACACACACACACACACACACACTCATAAGACAAATGTATAGGGACAGTTCACATACGGACTTGCCACTGAATACCTGACTTTTTGTTTCTTTTTTTTTTTTTTTTTGCTCCCTTCTTTTCTTTTCTTTTCTTTTTTTTTTTTTTTTAAGAAGAGACTATGCCGCCCAAAACCTTCCCTTTAAATTCTCTTCTCATCACCTTCCATTTGCATAAGCTCCTCTGCACCTCTCCTTTTAACACCTCCCCTCACAAATATCATATTCTCTCTCTCTCTCTCCCTCGCTCTTTTTTTCTCCATCTGTGAGGAAAAAAAAAGATGATGTTGCCACTTTCCAACTTACTGAAACAAAA